>NW_027474950.1:0-21292 GCF_050947335.1 Megachile rotundata | reverse complement strand
AATTTGCATAATATGTCTAATAATATGAGTTAGATTGATAATAATAAGAATAATATTTATAGTAATTGTCGTTCTATCGATCATATAAGCATACTATGGCTAATAATATGAGTTAGGTTGATAATAATAAGAGTAATAGGTATAGTAAATGTCGTGCTATCGATCTTATCTGCATAATATGGTTAATAATATGAGTTAGATTGATAATAGTGAGTGTAATAAGTATAGTAATTGTCGTTCTATCGATCATATTAGCATAATATGGTTAATAATATGAGTTAGATTGATAATAATAAGAGTAGTGAGTATAGTAATTGTCATACTATCAATCATATACGCATAATATGGCTAGTAATATGAGTTAGATAGATAATAATAAGACTAATAAGTATAGTAATTGTCGTTCTATTGATCATTTAAGCATAATATGGCTAATAATATGAGTTAGATTGATAATAATAAGAGTAGTGAGTATAGTAATTGTAGTTCTATCGATCATATCTGCATAATATGGTTAATAATATGAGTTAGATTCATAATAATAAGAGTAATAAGTATAGTAATTGTCGTTCTATCGATCATTTAAGCATATTATGGCTAATAATATGAGTTAGGTTGATAATAATAAGAGTAATAAGTATAGTAATTGTTGTTCTATCGATCATATCTGCATAATATGGCTAATAATATGAGTTAGGTTGATAATAATAAGAGTAATAAGTATTGTGATTGTCGTTCTATCGATCAAATTTGCATAATATGGCTAATAATATGAGTTAGATTGATAATAATAAGAATAATAAGTATAGTAATTGTCGTTCTATCGATCATATAAGCATAATATGGCTAATAATATGAGTTAGGTTGATAATAATAAGAGTAATAAGTATAGTAATTGTCGTTCTATCGATCATTTAAGCATAATATGGCTAATAATATGAGTTAGATTGATAATAATAAGAATAATAAGTATAGTAATTGTCGTTCTATCGATCATATAAGCATAATATGGCTAATAATATGAGTTAGGTTGATAATAATAAGAGTAATAGGTATAGTAAATGTCGTGCTATCGATCTTATCTGCATAATATGGTTAATAATATGAGTTAGATTGATAATAGTGAGTGTAATAAGTATAGTAATTGTCGTTCTATCGATCATATTAGCATAATATGGTCAATAATATGAGTTAGATTGATAATAATAAGAGTAGTGAGTATAGTAATTGTCATACTATCGATCATATACGCATAATATGGCTAGTAATATGAGTTAGATTGATAATAATAAGAGTAATAAGTATAGTAATTGTCGTTCTATCGATCATTTAAGCATAATATGGCTAATAATATGAGTTAGATTGATAATAATAAGAGTAGTGAGTATAGTAATTGTAGTTCTATCGATCATATCTGCATAATATGACTAATAATATGAGTTAGGTTGATAATAATGAGAGTAATAAGTATAGTAATTGTCGTTCTATCGATCACATAAGCATAATATGGCTAATAATATGAGTTGGATTGATAATAATAAGCGTAATAGGTATAGTAATTATCGTTCTTTCGATCACATAAGTATAATATGGCTAATAGTATGAGTTAGATTGATAATAATAAGACTAATTAGTATAGTAATTGTCGTTCTATCGATCATTTAAGCATAATATGGCTAATAATATGAGTTAGGTTGATAATAGTGAGTGTAAGAAGTATAGTAATTGTCGTTCTGTCGATCCTATGAGCATAATATGGCTAATAATATGAGTTAGATTGATAATAATAAGAGTAGTGAGTATGGTAATTGTCGTTCTATCGATCATATAAGCATGATATGGCTAATAATATGAGTTAGATTGATAATAATAAGAGTAGTGAGTATAGTAATTGTCGTTCTATCGATCATATAAGCATAATATGACTAATAATATGAGTTAGATTGATACTAGTAAGAGTAATAGGTATAGTAATTGTCGTTCTGTCGATCGTATGAGCACAATATGGCTAATAATATGAGTTAGATTGATAACAGTGAGTGTAAGAAGAATAGTAATTGTCGTTCTGTCGATCAAATAAACATAATATGGCTAATAATATGAGATAGATTGATAATAATAAGAGTAATGAGTATAGTAATTGTCGTTCTATCGATCATATCTGCATAATATGGTTAATAATATGAGTTAGATTGATAATAATAAGAGTAATAGGTATAGTAATTATCGTTCTACCGATCATATAAGCATAATATGGCTAATAATATGAGTTAGATTGATAATAATAAGAGTAATAAGTATAGTAATTGTCGTTCCGTCGATCATATAAGCATAATATGGCTAATAATACGAGTTAGATTGATAATAATAAGAGTAGTAAGTATAGTGATTGTTGTTCTGTCGATCATATAAGCATAATATGGCTAATAATATGAGTTAGATTGATAATAATAAGAGTAATGAGTATAGTAATTGTCGTTCTATCGATCATATAAGCATTATATGGCTAATAATATGAGTTAGATTGATAATAATAAGAGTAATAAGTATATTAATTGTCGTTCTGTCGATCATATAAGCATAATATGGCTAATAAAATGAGTTAGATTGATAATAATAAGAGTAATGAGTATAGTAATTGTCGTTCTATCGATCATATAAGCATAATATGGCTAATAATATGAGTTAGATTGATAATAATAAGAGTAGTGGGTATAGTAATTGTCGTCCTATCGATCATATAAGCATAATATGGCTAATAATATGAGTTAGATTGATAATAGTGAGTGTAATTAGTATAGTAATTGTCGTTCTGCTGATCATATAAGCATAATATGGCTAATAATATGAGGTAGATTGATAATAATAAGAATAGTGAGTATAGTAATTGTCGTTCTATGGATCATATTTGCATAATATGGTTAATAATATGAGTTAGATTGATAACAGTGAGTGTAAGAAGAATAGTAATTGTCGTTCTGTCGACCATATAAGCATAATATGGCTAATAATATGAGTTAGATTGATAATAATAAGAGTAATAAGTATAGTAATTGTCGTCCTATCGATCATATAAGCATAATATGGCTAATAATATGAGTTAGATTGATAATAATAAGAGTAATGAGTATAGTAATTGTCGCTCTATCGATCATATTTGCATAATATGGTTAATAATATTAGTTAGATCGATAATAATAAGAGTAATGAGTATAGTAATTGCCGTTCTATCGATCATATCTGCATAATATGGTTAATAATATGAGTTAGATTGATAATAGTGAGTGTAATAAGTATCGTAATTGTCGTTCTATCGATAATATAAGCATAACATGGCTAATAATATGAGTTAGGTTGATAATAATAAGAGTAATAAGTATTGTGATTGTCGTTCTATCGATCAAATTTGCATAATATGTCTAATAATATGAGTTAGATTGATAATAATAAGAATAATATTTATAGTAATTGTCGTTCTATCGATCATATAAGCATACTATGGCTAATAATATGAGTTAGGTTGATAATAATAAGAGTAATAGGTATAGTAAATGTCGTGCTATCGATCTTATCTGCATAATATGGTTAATAATATGAGTTAGATTGATAATAGTGAGTGTAATAAGTATAGTAATTGTCGTTCTATCGATCATATTAGCATAATATGGTTAATAATATGAGTTAGATTGATAATAATAAGAGTAGTGAGTATAGTAATTGTCATACTATCAATCATATACGCATAATATGGCTAGTAATATGAGTTAGATAGATAATAATAAGACTAATAAGTATAGTAATTGTCGTTCTATTGATCATTTAAGCATAATATGGCTAATAATATGAGTTAGATTGATAATAATAAGAGTAGTGAGTATAGTAATTGTAGTTCTATCGATCATATCTGCATAATATGGTTAATAATATGAGTTAGATTCATAATAATAAGAGTAATAAGTATAGTAATTGTCGTTCTATCGATCATTTAAGCATATTATGGCTAATAATATGAGTTAGGTTGATAATAATAAGAGTAATAAGTATAGTAATTGTTGTTCTATCGATCATATCTGCATAATATGGCTAATAATATGAGTTAGGTTGATAATAATAAGAGTAATAAGTATTGTGATTGTCGTTCTATCGATCAAATTTGCATAATATGGCTAATAATATGAGTTAGATTGATAATAATAAGAATAATAAGTATAGTAATTGTCGTTCTATCGATCATATAAGCATAATATGGCTAATAATATGAGTTAGGTTGATAATAATAAGAGTAATAAGTATAGTAATTGTCGTTCTATCGATCATTTAAGCATAATATGGCTAATAATATGAGTTAGATTGATAATAATAAGAATAATAAGTATAGTAATTGTCGTTCTATCGATCATATAAGCATAATATGGCTAATAATATGAGTTAGGTTGATAATAATAAGAGTAATAGGTATAGTAAATGTCGTGCTATCGATCTTATCTGCATAATATGGTTAATAATATGAGTTAGATTGATAATAGTGAGTGTAATAAGTATAGTAATTGTCGTTCTATCGATCATATTAGCATAATATGGTCAATAATATGAGTTAGATTGATAATAATAAGAGTAGTGAGTATAGTAATTGTCATACTATCGATCATATACGCATAATATGGCTAGTAATATGAGTTAGATTGATAATAATAAGAGTAATAAGTATAGTAATTGTCGTTCTATCGATCATTTAAGCATAATATGGCTAATAATATGAGTTAGATTGATAATAATAAGAGTAGTGAGTATAGTAATTGTAGTTCTATCGATCATATCTGCATAATATGACTAATAATATGAGTTAGGTTGATAATAATGAGAGTAATAAGTATAGTAATTGTCGTTCTATCGATCACATAAGCATAATATGGCTAATAATATGAGTTGGATTGATAATAATAAGCGTAATAGGTATAGTAATTATCGTTTTTTCGATCACATAAGTATAATATGGCTAATAGTATGAGTTAGATTGATAATAATAAGACTAATTAGTATAGTAATTGTCGTTCTATCGATCATTTAAGCATAATATGGCTAATAATATGAGTTAGGTTGATAAAAATAAGAATAATAAGTATAGTGATTGTCCTCCTATCGATCATATAAGCATTATATGGCTAATAATATGAGTTAGATTTATAATAATAAGAGTAATAAGTATAGTCATTGTCGTTCTATCGATCATATAAGCATAATATGGCTAGTAATATGAGTTAGATTGATAATAGTGAGTGTAAGAAGTATAGTAATTGTCGTTCTGTCGATCCTATGAGCATAATATGGCTAATAATATGAGTTAGATTGATAATAATAAGAGTAGTGAGTATGGTAATTGTCGTTCTATCGATCATATAAGCATGATATGGCTAATAATATGAGTTAGATTGATAATAATAAGAGTAGTGAGTATAGTAATTGTCGTTCTATCGATCATATAAGCATAATATGACTAATAATATGAGTTAGATTGATACTAGTAAGAGTAATAGGTATAGTAATTGTCGTTCTGTCGATCGTATGAGCACAATATGGCTAATAATATGAGTTAGATTGATAACAGTGAGTGTAAGAAGAATAGTAATTGTCGTTCTGTCGATCAAATAAACATAATATGGCTAATAATATGAGATAGATTGATAATAATAAGAGTAATGAGTATAGTAATTGTCGTTCTGTCGATCATATCTGCATAATATGGTTAATAATATGAGTTAGATTGATAATAATAAGAGTAATAGGTATAGTAATTATCGTTCTACCGATCATATAAGCATAATATGGCTAATAATATGAGTTAGATTGATAATAATAAGAGTAATAAGTATAGTAATTGTCGTTCCGTCGATCATATAAGCATAATATGGCTAATAATACGAGTTAGATTGATAATAATAAGAGTAGTAAGTATAGTGATTGTTGTTCTGTCGATCATATAAGCATAATATGGCTAATAATATGAGTTAGATTGATAATAATAAGAGTAATGAGTATAGTAATTGTCGTTCTATCGATCATATAAGCATTATATGGCTAATAATATGAGTTAGATTGATAATAATAAGAGTAATAAGTATATTAATTGTCGTTCTGTCGATCATATAAGCATAATATGGCTAATAAAATGAGTTAGATTGATAATAATAAGAGTAATGAGTATAGTAATTGTCGTTCTATCGATCATATAAGCATAATATGGCTAATAATATGAGTTAGATTGATAATAATAAGAGTAGTGGGTATAGTAATTGTCGTCCTATCGATCATATAAGCATAATATGGCTAATAATATGAGTTAGATTGATAATAGTGAGTGTAATTAGTATAGTAATTGTCGTTCTGCTGATCATATAAGCATAATATGGCTAATAATATGAGGTAGATTGATAATAATAAGAATAGTGAGTATAGTAATTGTCGTTCTATGGATCATATTTGCATAATATGGTTAATAATATGAGTTAGATTGATAACAGTGAGTGTAAGAAGAATAGTAATTGTCGTTCTGTCGACCATATGAGCATAATATGGCTAATAATATGAGTTAGATTGATAATAATAAGAGTAATGAGTATAGTAATTGTCGTTCTATCGATCATTTAAGCATAATATGGCTAATAATATATTAATAATAATATATAATAATAGTTAGATTGATAATAATAAGAGTAGTGAGTATAGTAATTGTCGTTCTATCGATCATATCTGCATAATATGGTTAATAATATGAGTTAGATCGATAATAGTGAGTGTAATAAGTATAGTAGTTGTCGTTCTGCTGATCATATAAGCATAATATGACTAACAATATGAGTTAGATTGATAATAATAAGAGTAATGAGTATAGTAATTGTCGTTCTATCGATCATTTAAGCATAATATGGCTAATAATATGAGTTAGATTGATAATAATAAGAGTAGTGAGTATAGTAGTTGTCGTTCTGCTGATCATATCTGCATAATATGGTTAATAATATGAGTTAGATTGATAATAATAAGAGTAATGAGTATAGTAATTGTCGTTCTATCGATCATATCTGCATAATATGGTTAATAATATGAGTTAGATTGATAATAATAAGAGTAATAGGTATAGTAATTATAGTAATTGTCGTTCCGTCGATCATATAAGCATAATATGGCTAATAATACGAGTTAGATTGATAATAATAAGAGTAGTAAGTATAGTGATTGTTGTTCTGTCGATCATATAAGCATAATATGGCTAATAATATGAGTTAGATTGATAATAATAAGAGTAATGAGTATAGTAATTGTCGTTCTATCGATCATATAAGCATTATATGGCTAATAATATGAGTTAGATTGATAATAATAAGAGTAATAAGTATATTAATTGTCGTTCTGTCGATCATATAAGCATAATATGGCTAATAAAATGAGTTAGATTGATAATAATAAGAGTAATGAGTATAGTAATTGTCGTTCTATCGATCATATAAGCATAATATGGCTAATAATATGAGTTAGATTGATAATAATAAGAGTTGTGGGTATAGTAATTGTCGTCCTATCGATCATATAAGCATAATATGGCTAATAATATGAGTTAGATTGATAATAGTGAGTGTAATTAGTATAGTAATTGTCGTTCTGCTGATCATATAAGCATAATATGGCTAATAATATGAGGTAGATTGATAATAATAAGAATAGTGAGTATAGTAATTGTCGTTCTATGGATCATATTTGCATAATATGGTTAATAATATGAGTTAGATTGATAACAGTGAGTGTAAGAAGAATAGTAATTGTCGTTCTGTCGACCATATAAGCATAATATGGCTAATAATATGAGTTAGATTGATAATAATAAGAGTAATGAGTATAGTAATTGTCGTTCTATCGATCATTTAAGCATAATATGGCTAATAATATGAGTTAGATTGATAATAATAAGAGTAGTGAGTATAGTAATTGTCGTTCTATCGATCATATCTGCATAATATGGTTAATAATATGAGTTAGATTGATAATAGTGAGTGTAATAAGTATAGTAGTTGTCGTTCTGCTGATCATATAAGCATAATATGACTAACAATATGAGTTAGATTGATAATAATAAGAGTAATGAGTATAGTAATTGTCGTTCTATCGATCATTTAAGCATAATATGGCTAATAATATGAGTTAGATTGATAATAATAAGAGTAGTGAGTATAGTAGTTGTCGTTCTGCTGATCATATCTGCATAATATGGTTAATAATATGAGTTAGATTGATAATAATAAGAGTAATAGGTATAGTAATTATCGTTCTACCGATCATATAAGCATAATATGGCTAATAATATGAGTTAGATTGATAATAATAAGAGTAATAAGTATAGTAATTGTCGTTCCGTCGATCATATAAGAATAATATGGCTAATAATACGAGTTAGATTGATAATAATAAGAGTAGTAAGTATAGTGATTGTCGTTCTGTCGATCATATAAGCATAATATGGCTAATAAAATGAGTTAGATTGATAATAATAAGAGTAATGAGTATAGTAATTGTCGTTCTATCGATCATATAAGCATAATATGGCTAATAATATGAGTTAGATTGATAATAATAAGAGTAGTGGGTATAGTAATTGTCGTCCTATCGATCATATAAGCATAATATGGCTAATAATATGAGTTAGATTGATAATAGTGAGTGTAATTAGTATAGTAATTGTCGTTCTGCTGATCATATAAGCATAATATGGCTAATAATATGAGGTAGATTGATAATAATAAGAATAGTGAGTATAGTAATTGTCGTTCTATGGATCATATTTGCATAATATGGTTAATAATATGAGTTAGATTGATAACAGTGAGTGTAAGAAGAATAGTAATTGTCGTTCTGTCGACCATATAAGCATAATATGGCTAATAATATGAGTTAGATTGATAATAATAAGAGTAATGAGTATAGTAATTGTCGTTCTATCGATCATTTAAGCATAATATGGCTAATAATATGAGTTTGATTGATAATAATAAGAGTAGTGAGTATAGTAATTGTCGTTCTATCGATCATATCTGCATAATATGGTTAATAATATGAGTTAGATTGATAATAGTGAGTGTAATAAGTATAGTAGTTGTCGTTCTGCTGATCATATAAGCATAATATGACTAATAATATGAGTTAGATTGATAATAATAAGAGTAATGAGTATAGTAATTGTCGTTCTATCGATCATATAAGCATTATATGGCTAATAATATGAGTTAGATTGATAATAATAAGAGTAATAAGTATATTAATTGTCGTTCTGTCGATCATATAGCATAATATGGCTAATAAAATGAGTTAGATTGATAATAATAAGAGTAATGAGTATAGTAATTGTCGTTCTATCGATCATATAAGCATAATATGGCTAATAATATGAGTTAGATTGATAATAATAAGAGTTGTGGGTATAGTAATTGTCGTCCTATCGATCATATAAGCATAATATGGCTAATAATATGAGTTAGATTGATAATAGTGAGTGTAATTAGTATAGTAATTGTCGTTCTGCTGATCATATAAGCATAATATGGCTAATAATATGAGGTAGATTGATAATAATAAGAATAGTGAGTATAGTAATTGTCGTTCTATGGATCATATTTGCATAATATGGTTAATAATATGAGTTAGATTGATAACAGTGAGTGTAAGAAGAATAGTAATTGTCGTTCTGTCGACCATATAAGCATAATATGGCTAATAATATGAGTTAGATTGATAATAATAAGAGTAATGAGTATAGTAATTGTCGTTCTATCGATCATTTAAGCATAATATGGCTAATAATATGAGTTAGATTGATAATAATAAGAGTAGTGAGTATAGTAATTGTCGTTCTATCGATCATATCTGCATAATATGGTTAATAATATGAGTTAGATTGATAATAGTGAGTGTAATAAGTATAGTAGTTGTCGTTCTGCTGATCATATAAGCATAATATGACTAACAATATGAGTTAGATTGATAATAATAAGAGTAATGAGTATAGTAATTGTCGTTCTATCGATCATTTAAGCATAATATGGCTAATAATATGAGTTAGATTGATAATAATAAGAGTAGTGAGTATAGTAGTTGTCGTTCTGCTGATCATATCTGCATAATATGGTTAATAATATGAGTTAGATTGATAATAATAAGAGTAATAGGTATAGTAATTATCGTTCTACCGATCATATAAGCATAATATGGCTAATAATATGGGTTAGATTGATAATAATAAGAGTAATAAGTATAGTAATTGTCGTTCCGTCGATCATATAAGAATAATATGGCTAATAATACGAGTTAGATTGATAATAATAAGAGTAGTAAGTATAGTGATTGTCGTTCTGTCGATCATATAAGCATAATATGGCTAATAAAATGAGTTAGATTGATAATAATAAGAGTAATGAGTATAGTAATTGTCGTTCTATCGATCATATAAGCATAATATGGCTAATAATATGAGTTAGATTGATAATAATAAGAGTAGTGGGTATAGTAATTGTCGTCCTATCGATCATATAAGCATAATATGGCTAATAATATGAGTTAGATTGATAATAGTGAGTGTAATTAGTATAGTAATTGTCGTTCTGCTGATCATATAAGCATAATATGGCTAATAATATGAGGTAGATTGATAATAATAAGAATAGTGAGTATAGTAATTGTCGTTCTATGGATCATATTTGCATAATATGGTTAATAATATGAGTTAGATTGATAACAGTGAGTGTAAGAAGAATAGTAATTGTCGTTCTGTCGACCATATAAGCATAATATGGCTAATAATATGAGTTAGATTGATAATAATAAGAGTAATGAGTATAGTAATTGTCGTTCTATCGATCATTTAAGCATAATATGGCTAATAATATGAGTTAGATTGATAATAATAAGAGTAGTGAGTATAGTAATTGTCGTGCTATCGATCATATCTGCATAATATGGTTAATAATATGAGTTAGATTGATAATAGTGAGTGTAATAAGTATAGTAGTTGTCGTTCTGCTGATCATATAAGCATAATATGACTAACAATATGAGTTAGATTGATAATAATAAGAGTAATGAGTATAGTAATTGTCGTTCTATCGATCATTTAAGCATAATATGGCTAATAATATGAGTTAGATTGATAATAATAAGAGTAGTGAGTATAGTAATTGTCGTTCTATCGATCATATCTGCATAATATGGTTAATAATATGAGTTAGATTGATAATAGTGAGTGTAATAAGTATAGTAGTTGTCGTTCTGCTGATCATATAAGCATAATATGACTAATAATATGAGTTAGATTGATAATAATAAGAGTAATAAGTATAGTAATTGTCGTCCTATCGATCATATAAGCATAATATGGCTAATAATATGAGTTAGATTGATAATAATAAGAGTAATGAGTATAGCAATTGTCGTCCTATCGATCATATAAGCATAATATGGCTAATAATATGAGTTAGATTAATAATAATAAGAGTAATAAGTATAGTAATTGTCGTTCTATCGATCATATAAGCATTATATGGCTAATAATATGAGTTAGATTGATAATAATAAGAGTAATAAGTATATTAATTGTCGTTCTGTCGATCATATAAGCATAATATGGCTAATAAAATGAGTTAGATTGATAATAATAAGAGTAATGAGTATAGTAATTGTCGTTCTATCGATCATATAAGCATAATATGGCTAATAATATGAGTTAGATTGATAATAATAAGAGTAGTGGGTATAGTAATTGTCGTCCTATCGATCATATAAGCATAATATGGCTAATAATATGAGTTAGATTGATAATAGTGAGTGTAATTAGTATAGTAATTGTCGTTCTGCTGATCATATAAGCATAATATGGCTAATAATATGAGGTAGATTGATAATAATAAGAATAGTGAGTATAGTAATTGTCGTTCTATGGATCATATTTGCATAATATGGTTAATAATATGAGTTAGATTGATAACAGTGAGTGTAAGAAGAATAGTAATTGTCGTTCTGTCGACCATATGAGCATAATATGGCTAATAATATGAGTTAGATTGATAATAATAAGAGTAATGAGTATAGTAATTGTCGTTCTATCGATCATTTAAGCATAATATGGCTAATAATATATTAATAATAATATATAATAATAGTTAGATTGATAATAATAAGAGTAGTGAGTATAGTAATTGTCGTTCTATCGATCATATCTGCATAATATGGTTAATAATATGAGTTAGATCGATAATAGTGAGTGTAATAAGTATAGTAGTTGTCGTTCTGCTGATCATATAAGCATAATATGACTAACAATATGAGTTAGATTGATAATAATAAGAGTAATGAGTATAGTAATTGTCGTTCTATCGATCATTTAAGCATAATATGGCTAATAATATGAGTTAGATTGATAATAATAAGAGTAGTGAGTATAGTAGTTGTCGTTCTGCTGATCATATCTGCATAATATGGTTAATAATATGAGTTAGATTGATAATAATAAGAGTAATAGGTATAGTAATTATCGTTCTACCGATCATATAAGCATAATATGGCTAATAATATGAGTTAGATTGATAATAATAAGAGTAATGAGTATAGTAATTGTCGTTCTATCGATCATATCTGCATAATATGGTTAATAATATGAGTTAGATTGATAATAATAAGAGTAATGAGTATAGTAATTGTCGTTCTATCGATCATATAAGCATAATATGGCTAATAATATGAGTTAGATTGATAATAATAAGAGTAGTGGGTATAGTAATTGTCGTCCTATCGATCATATAAGCATAATATGGCTAATAATATGAGTTAGATTGATAATAGTGAGTGTAATTAGTATAGTAATTGTCGTTCTGCTGATCATATAAGCATAATATGGCTAATAATATGAGGTAGATTGATAATAATAAGAATAGTGAGTATAGTAATTGTCGTTCTATGGATCATATTTGCATAATATGGTTAATAATATGAGTTAGATTGATAACAGTGAGTGCAAGAAGAATAGTAATTGTCGTTCTGTCGATCATATCTGCATAATATGGTTAATAATATGAGTTAGATTGATAATAGTGAGTGTAATAAGTATAGTAGTTGTCGTTCTGCTGATCATATAAGCATAATATGACTAATAATATGAGTTAGATTGATAATAATAAGAGTAATGAGTATAGTAATTGTCGTTCTATCGATCATTTAAGCATAATATGGCTAATAATATGAGTTAGATTGATAATAATAAGAGAAGTGAGTATAGTAATTGTCGTTCTATCGATCATATCTGCATAATATGGTTAATAATATGAGTTAGATTGATAATAGTGAGTGTAATAAGTATAGTAGTTGTCGTTCTGCTGATCATATAAGCATAATATGACTAATAATATGAGTTAGATTGATAATAATAAGAGTAATAAGTATAGTAATTGTCGTCCTATCGATCATATAAGCATAATATGGCTAATAATATGAGTTAGATTGATAATAATAAGCGTAATAGGTATAGTAATTATCGTTCTTTCGATCACATAAGTATAATATGGCTAATAGTATGAGTCAGATTGATAATAATAAGACTAATTAGTATAGTAATTGTCGTTCTATCGATCATATAAGCATAATATGACTAATAATATGAGTTAGATTGATACTAGTAAGAGTAATAGGTATAGTAATTGTCGTTCTGTCGATCGTATGAGCACAATATGGCTAATAATATGAGTTAGATTGATAGTAATAAGAGTAATGAGTATAGTAATTGCCGTTCTATCGATCATATCTGCATAATATGGTTAATAATATGAGTTAGATTGATAATAGTGAGTGTAATAAGTATAGTAATTGTCGTTCTGTCGATCATATAAGCATAATATGGCTAATAATATGAGTTAGATTGATAATAATAAGAGTAATAAGTATAGTAATTGTCGTTCTATCGATCATATAAGCATTATATGGCTAATAATATGAGTTAGATTTATAATAATAAGAGTAGTGAGTATAGTAATTGTCGTTCTATCGATAATATAAGCATAATATGACTAATAATATGAGTTAGATTGATACTAGTAAGAGTAATAGGTATAGTAATTGTCGTTCTGTCGATCGTATGAGCACAATATGGCTAATAATATGAGTTAGATTGATAACAGTGAGTGTAAGAAGAATAGTAATTGTCGTTCTGTCGATCATATAAGCATAATATGGCTAATAATATGAGATAGATTGATAATAATAAGAGTAATGAGTATAGTAATTGTCGTTCTATCGATCATATCTGCATAATATGGTTAATAATATGAGTTAGATTGATAATAATAAGAGTAATAGGTATAGTAATTATCGTTCTACCGATCATATAAGCATAATATGGCTAATAATATGAGTTAGATTGATAATAATAAGAGTAATAAGTATAGTAATTGTCGTTCCGTCGATCATATAAGCATAATATGGCTAATAATATGAGTTAGATTGATAATAATAAGAGTAGTAAGTATAGTGATTGTCGTTCTGTCGATCATACAAGCATAATATGGCTAATAATATGAGTTAGATTGATAATAATAAGAGTAATGAGTATAGTAATTGTCGTTCTATCGATCATATAAGCATTATATGGCTAATAATATGAGTTAGATTTATAATAATAAGAGTAATAAGTATAGTCATTGTCGTTCTATCGATCATATAAGCATAATATGGCTAATAATATGAGTTAGATTGATAATAATAAGCGTAATAGGTATAGTAATTATCGTTCTTTCGATCACATAAGTATAATATGGCTAATAGTATGAGTTAGATTTATAATAATAAGACTAATTAGTATAGTAATTGTCGTTCTATCGATCATTTAAGCATAATATGGCTAATAATATGAGTTAGGTTGATAAAAATAAGAATAATAAGTATAGTGATTGTCCTCCTATCGATCATATAAGCATAATATGGCTAATAATATGAGTTAGATTGATAATAATAAGAGTAATAAGTATAGTAATTGTCGTCCTATCGATCATATAAGCATAATATGACTAATAATATGAGTTAGGTTGATAATAATGAGAGTAATAAGTATAGTAATTGTCGTTCTATCGATCACATAAGCATAATATGGCTAATAATATGAGTTGGATTGATAATAATAAGCGTAATAGGTATAGTAATTATCGTTCTTTCGATCACATAAGTATAATATGGCTAATAGTATGAGTTAGATTGATAATAATAAGACTAATTAGTATAGTAATTGTCGTTCTATCGATCATTTAAGCATAATATGGCTAATAATATGAGTTAGATTGATAATAATAAGAGTAATGAGTATAGTAATTGTCGTTCTATCGATCATATCTGCATAATATGGTGAATAATATGAGTTAGATTGATAATAATAACAGTAATAGGTATAGTAATTATCGTTCTACCGATCATATAAGCATAATATGGCTAATAATATGAGTTAGATTGATAATAATAAGAGTAATAAGTATAGTAATTGTCGTTCCGTCGATCATGTAAGCATAATATGGCTAATAATACGAGTTAGATTGATAATAATAAGAGTAGTAAGTATGGTAATTGTCGTTCTATCGATCATATAAGCATGATATGGCTAATAATATGAGTTAGATTGATAATAATAAGAGTAGTGAGTATAGTAATTGTCGTTCTATCGATCATTTAAGCATAATATGGCTAATAATATGAGTTAGATTGATAATAATAAGAGTAGTGAGTATAGTAATTGTCGTCCTATCGATCATATAAGCATAATATGGCTAATAATATGAGTTAGATTGATAATAATAGGAGTAATAAGTATAGTAATTGTCGTTCTATCGATCATATAAGCATAATATGGCTAATAATATGAGTTAGATTGATAATAATAAGAGTAATGAGTATAGTAATTGTCGTTCTGTCGATCATATAAGCATTATATGGCTAATAATATGAGTTAGATTTATAATAATAAGAGTAATAAGTATAGTAATTATCGTTCTACCGATCATATAAGCATAATATGGCTAATAATATGAGTTAGATTGATAATAATAAGAGTAATAAGTATAGTAATTGTCGTTCCGTCGATCATATAAGAATAATATGGCTAATAATACGAGTTAGATTGATAATAATAAGAGTAGTAAGTATAGTGATTGTCGTTCTGTCGATCATATAAGCATAATATGGCTAATAATATGAGTTAGATTGATAATAATAAGAGTAATGAGTATAGTAATTGTCGTTCTATCGATCATATAAGCATTATATGGCTAATAATATGAGTTAGATTGATAATAATAAGAGTAATAAGTATATTAATTGTCGTTCTGTCGATCATATAAGCATAATATGGCTAATAAAATGAGTTAGATTGATAATAATAAGAGTAATGAGTATAGTAATTGTCGTTCTATCGATCATATAAGCATAATATGGCTAATAATATGAGTTAGATTGATAATAATAAGAGTAGTGGGTATAGTAATTGTCGTCCTATCGATCATATAAGCATAATATGGCTAATAATATGAGTTAGATTGATAATAGTGAGTGTAATTAGTATAGTAATTGTCGTTCTGCTGATCATATAAGCATAATATGGCTAATAATATGAGGTAGATTGATAATAATAAGAATAGTGAGTATAGTAATTGTCGTTCTATGGATCATATTTGCATAATATGGTTAATAATATGAGTTAGATTGATAACAGTGAGTGCAAGAGGAATAGTAATTGTCGTTCTGTCGATCATATCTGCATAATATGGTTAATAATATGAGTTAGATTGATAATAGTGAGTGTAATAAGTATAGTAGTTGTCGTTCTGCTGATCATATAAGCATAATATGACTAATAATATGAGTTAGATTGATAATAATAAGAGTAATGAGTATAGTAATTGTCGTTCTATCGATCATTTAAGCATAATATGGCTAATAATATGAGTTAGATTGATAATAATAAGAGAAGTGAGTATAGTAATTGTCGTTCTATCGATCATATCTGCATAATATGGTTAATAATATGAGTTAGATTGATAATAGTGAGTGTAATAAGTATAGTAGTTGTCGTTCTGCTGATCATATAAGCATAATATGACTAATAATATGAGTTAGATTGATAATAATAAGAGTAATAAGTATAGTAATTGTCGTCCTATCGATCATATAAGCATAATATGGCTAATAATATGAGTTAGATTGATAATAATAAGCGTAATAGGTATAGTAATTATCGTTCTTTCGATCACATAAGTATAATATGGCTAATAGTATGAGTCAGATTGATAATAATAAGACTAATTAGTATAGTAATTGTCGTTCTATCGATCATATAAGCATAATATGACTAATAATATGAGTTAGATTGATACTAGTAAGAGTAATAGGTATAGTAATTGTCGTTCTGTCGATCGTATGAGCACAATATGGCTAATAATATGAGTTAGATTGATAGTAATAAGAGTAATGAGTATAGTAATTGCCGTTCTATCGATCATATCTGCATAATATGGTTAATAATATGAGTTAGATTGATAATAGTGAGTGTAATAAGTATAGTAATTGTCGTTCTGTCGATCATATAAGCATAATATGGCTAATAATATGAGTTAGATTGATAATAATAAGAGTAATAAGTATAGTAATTGTCGTTCTATCGATCATATAAGCATTATATGGCTAATAATATGAGTTAGATTTATAATAATAAGAGTAGTGAGTATAGTAATTGTCGTTCTATCGATAATATAAGCATAATATGACTAATAATATGAGTTAGATTGATACTAGTAAGAGTAATAGGTATAGTAATTGTCGTTCTGTCGATCGTATGAGCACAATATGGCTAATAATATGAGTTAGATTGATAACAGTGAGTGTAAGAAGAATAGTAATTGTCGTTCTGTCGATCATATAAGCATAATATGGCTAATAATATGAGATAGATTGATAATAATAAGAGTAATGAGTATAGTAATTGTCGTTCTATCGATCATATCTGCATAATATGGTTAATAATATGAGTTAGATTGATAATAATAAGAGTAATAGGTATAGTAATTATCGTTCTACCGATCATATAAGCATAATATGGCTAATAATATGAGTTAGATTGATAATAATAAGAGTAATAAGTATAGTAATTGTCGTTCCGTCGATCATATAAGCATAATATGGCTAATAATATGAGTTAGATTGATAATAATAAGAGTAGTAAGTATAGTGATTGTCGTTCTGTCGATCATACAAGCATAATATGGCTAATAATATGAGTTAGATTGATAATAATAAGAGTAATGAGTATAGTAATTGTCGTTCTATCGATCATATAAGCATTATATGGCTAATAATATGAGTTAGATTTATAATAATAAGAGTAATAAGTATAGTCATTGTCGTTCTATCGATCATATAAGCATAATATGGCTAATAATATGAGTTAGATTGATAATAATAAGCGTAATAGGTATAGTAATTATCGTTCTTTCGATCACATAAGTATAATATGGCTAATAGTATGAGTTAGATTTATAATAATAAGACTAATTAGTATAGTAATTGTCGTTCTATCGATCATTTAAGCATAATATGGCTAATAATATGAGTTAGGTTGATAAAAATAAGAATAATAAGTATAGTGATTGTCCTCCTATCGATCATATAAGCATAATATGGCTAATAATATGAGTTAGATTGATAATAATAAGAGTAATAAGTATAGTAATTGTCGTCCTATCGATCATATAAGCATAATATGGCTAATAATATGAGTTAGATTGATAATAATAAGAGTAGTGAGTATAGTAATTGTCGTTCTATCGATCATATAAGCATAATGTGACTAATAATATGAGTTAGATTGATACTAGTAAGAGTAATACGTATAGTAATTGTCGTTCTGTCGATCGTATGAGCACAATATGGCTAATAATATGAGTTAGATTGATAACAGTGAGTGTAAGAAGAATAGTAATTGTCGTTCTGTCGATCATATAAGCATAATATGGCTAATAATATGAGATAGATTGATAATAATAAGAGTAATGAGTATAGTAATTGTCGTTCTATCGATCATATCTGCA
Organism: Megachile rotundata; assembly: GCF_050947335.1. Taxonomy (NCBI): domain Eukaryota; kingdom Metazoa; phylum Arthropoda; class Insecta; order Hymenoptera; family Megachilidae; genus Megachile; species Megachile rotundata. The sequence goes on along the minus strand of NW_027474950.1, from coordinate 2,144 downwards.
TAATACGGTTAATAATACGAGTTAGATTGATAATAATAAGAGTAATGAGTATAGTAATTGTCGTTCTATCGATCATATAAGCATAATATGGCTAATAATATGAGTTAGATTGATAATAATAAGAGTAGTGAGTATAGTAATTGTCGTTCTATCGATCATATCCGCATAATATGGTTAATAATATGAGTTAGATTGATAATAGTGAGTGTAATAAGTATAGTAATTGTCGTTCTGCTGATCATATAAGCATAATATGGCTAATAATATGAGTTAGATTGATAATAATAAGAGTAATAAGTATAGTAATTGTCGTCCTTTTGATCATATAAGCATAATATGACTAATAATATGAGTTAGATTGATAATAATAAGAGTAATGAGTATAGTAATTGTCGTTCTATCGATCATATAAGCATAATATGGCTAATAATATGAGTTAGTTTGATAATAATAAGAGTAATAAGTATAGTAAATGTCGTGCTACCGATCATATCTGCATTATATGGTTAATAATATGAGTTAGATTGATAATAGTGAGTGTAATAAGTATAGTAATTGTCGTTCTATCGATCACATAATCATAATATGGCTAATAATATGAGTTAGATTGATAATAATAAGAGTAGTAAGTATAGTGATTGTCGTTCTGTCGATCATATAAGCATAATATGGCTAATAGTATGAGTTAGATTGATAATAATAGGAGTAATGAGTATAGTAATTGTCGTTCTATCGATCATATAAGCATTATATGGCTAATAATATGAGTTAGATTTATAATAATAAGAGTAATAAGGATAGTCATTGTCGTTCTATCGATCATATAAGCATAATATGGCTAATAATATGAGTTAGATTGATAATAATAAGACTAATAAGTATAGTAATTGTCGTTCTATCGATCATTTAAGCATAATATGGCTAATAATATGAGTTAGATTGCTAATAATAAGAGTAATGAGTATAGTAATTGTCGTTCTATCGATCATATAAGCATAATATGACTAATAATATGAGTTAGATTGATAATAATAAGAGTAATGAGTATAGTAATTGTGGATCTCTTGGTCATATAAGCATAATATGGCTAATAATATGAGTTAGGTTGATAATAATGAGAGTAATAAGTATAGTAATTGTCGTTCTATCGATCACATAAGCATAATATGGCTAATAATATGAGTTAGATTGATAATAATAAGCGTAATAGGTATAGTAATTATCGTTCTTTCGATCACATAAGTATAATATGGCTAATAGTATGAGTTAGATTTATAATAATAAGACTAATTAGTATAGTAATTGTCGTTCTATCGATCATTTAAGCATAATATGGCTAATAATATGAGTTAGGTTGATAAAAATAAGAATAATAAGTATAGTGATTGTCCTCCTATCGATCATATAAGCATAATATGGCTAATAATATGAGTTAGATTGATAATAATAAGAGTAATGAGTATAGTAATTGTCGTTCTATCGATCATATTTGCAAAATATGGTTAATAATATGAGTTAGATTGATAATAATAAGAGTAATAGGTATAGTAATTATCGTTCTACCGATCATATAAGCATAATATGGCTAATAATATGAGTTAGATTGATAATAATAAGAGTAGTGAGTATAGTAATTGTCGTTCAGTCGATCATATAAGCATAATTTGGCTAATAATATGAGTTAGGTTGATAATAATGAGAGTAATAAGTATAGTAATTGTCGTTCTATCGATCACATAAGCATAATATGGCTAATAATATGAGTTAGATTGATAATAATAAGCGTAATAGGTACAGTAATTATCGTTCTTTCGATCACATAAGTATAATATGGCTAATAGTATGAGTTAGATTGATAATAATAAGACTAATTAGTATAGTAATTGTCGTTCTATCGATCATTTAAGTATAATATGGCTAATAATATGAGTTAGGTTGATAAAAATAAGAATAATAAGTATAGTGATTGTCCTCCTATCGATCATATAAGCATAATATGGCTAATAATATGAGTTAGATTGATAATAATAAGAGCAATGAGTATAGTAATAGTGGATCTCTCGGTCATATAAGCACAATATTTCTAATAATATGAGTTAGATTGATAATAATAAGAGTAATGAGTATAGTAATTGTCGTTCTAT
>NW_027474949.1:0-21436 GCF_050947335.1 Megachile rotundata | reverse complement strand
ATACTCATTACTCTTATTATTATCAATCTAACGCATATTATTAACCATATTATGCTTATATGAGCAATAGAAGTACAATTACTATACTTATTACACTCACTGTTATCAATCTAACTCATATTATGAACCACATTATGCAGATATGCTCGATAGGATGACAATTACTATACTTTTTACTCTTATTATTATCCATCTATCTCATATTATTAGCCATATTATGCTTATGTGATCGATAGAACGACAATTACTATACTTATTACACTCACTATTGTCAATCTAACTCATATTATTAACCATATTATGCAAATATGATCGATAGGACGACAATTACTATACTCATTACTCTTATTATTATCAACCTATCGCATATTATTCACCATATTATGCTTATACGAGCAATAGAACTACAATTACTATACCTATTACACTCACTATTATCAATCTAACTCATATTATTAACCATATTATGCAGATATGATCGATAGAACGACAATTACTATACATATTACTTTTATTATTATCAATCTAACTCATATTATTAGCCATATTATGCTTATGTGATCGATAGAACGACAATTACCATACTTATTACTCCTATTATTATCAATCTAACTCATTTTATTGGCCATATTATGCTTATGTGATCGATAGAACGGCAATTACTATACTCATTACTCTTATTACTATCAATCTATCGCATATTATTCACCATATTATGCTTATACGAGCAATAGAACTACAATTACTATACTTATTACACTCACTATTATCAATCTAACTCATATTATTAACCATATTATGCAGATATGATCGATAGAACGACAATTACTATACATATTACTTTTATTATTATCAATCTAACTCATATTATTAGCCATATTATGCTTATGTGATCGATAGAACGACAATTACCATACTTATTACTCCTATTATTATCAATCTAACTCATTTTATTGGCCATATTATGCTTATGTGATCGATAGAACGGCAATTACTATACTCATTACTCTTATTACTATCAATCTATCGCATATTATTAACCATATTATGCTTATATGAGCAATAGAACTACAATTACTATACTTATTACACTCACTATTATCAATCTAACTCATATTATTAACCATATTATGCAGATATGATCGATAGACCGACAAGTACTATACTTATTACTTTTATTATTATCAATCTAACTCATATTATTAGCCATATTATGCTTATGTGATCGATAGAACGACAATTACTATACTCGTTACTCTTATTATTATCAATCTAACGCATATTATTAACCATATTATGCTTATATGAGCAATAGAACTACAATTACTATACTTATTACACTCACTATTATCAATCTAACTCATATTATTAACCATATTATGCAGATATGATCGATAGAACGACAATTACTATACTTATTACTTTTATTATTAACAATCTAACTCATATTATTAGCCATATTATGCTTATATGATCGATAGAACGACAATTACTATACTCATTATTCTTATTATTATCAATCTAACGCATATTATTAACCATATTATGCAGATATGATCGATAGAACGACAATTACTATACTTATTACTCTTATTATTATCAATCTAACTCATATTATTAGCCATATTATGCTTATATGATCGCTAGAACGACAATTACTATACTCATTACTCTTATTATTATCAATCTAACGCATATTATTAACCATATTATGCTTATATGAGCAATAGAAGTACAATTACTGTACTTATTACACTCACTGTTATCAATCTAACTCATATTATGAACCACATTATGCAGATATGCTCGATAGGACGACAATTACTATACTTATTACTCTTATTATTATCCATCTATCTCATATTATTAGCCATATTATGCTTATGTGATCGATAGAACGACAATTACTATACTTATTACACTCACTATTGTCAATCTAACTCATATTATTAACCATATTATGCAAATATGATCGATAGGCCGACAATTACTATACTCATTACTCTTATTATTATCAACCTATCGCATATTATTCACCATATTATGCTTATATGAGCAATAGAAGTACAATTACTATACTTATTACACTCACTGTTATCAATCTAACTCATATTATGAACCATATTATGCAGATATGATCGATAGAACGACAATTACTATACTTATTACTCTTATTATTATCAATCTAACTCATATTATTAGCCATATTATGCTTATATGATCGCTAGAACGACAATTACTATACTCATTACTCTTATTATTATCAATCTAACGCATATTATTAACCATATTATGCAGATATGATCGATAGAACGACAATTACTATACTTATTACTCTTATTCTTATTAATCTAACTCATATTATTAGCCATATTATGCTTATATGATCGCTAGAACGACAATTACTATACTCATTACTCTTATTATTATCAATCTAACGCATATTATTAACCATATTATGCTTATATGAGCAATAGAAGTACAATTACTATACTTATTACACTCACTGTTATCAATCTAACTCATATTATGAACCACATTATGCAGATATGCTCGATAGGATGACAATTACTATACTTTTTACTCTTATTATTATCCATCTATCTCATATTATTAGCCATATTATGCTTATGTGATCGATAGAACGACAATTACTATACTTATTACATTCACTATTGTCAATCTAACTCATATTATTAACCATATTATGCAAATATGATCGATAGGACGACAATTACTATACTCATTACTCTTATTATTATCAACCTATCGCATATTATTCACCATATTATGCTTATATGAGCAATAGAACTACAATTACTATACTTATTACACTCACTATTATCAATCTAACTCATATTATTAACCATATTATGCAGATATGATCGATAGAACGACAATTACTATACTTATTACTTTTATTATTATCAATCTAACTCATATTATTAGCCATATTATGCTTATATGATCGATAGAACGACAATTACTATACTCATTACTCTCATTATTATCAATCTAACGCATATTATTAACCATATTATGCAGATATGATCGATAGAACGACAATTATTATACTTATTACTCTTATTATTATCAATCTAACTCATATTATTAGCCATATTATGCTTATATGATCGCTAGAACGACAATTACTATACTCATTACTCTTATTATTATCAATCTAACGCATATTATTAACCATATTATGCTTATATGAGCAATAGAAGTACAATTACTATACTTATTACACTCACTGTTATCAATCTAACTCATATTATGAACCACATTATGCAGATATGCTCGATAGGACGACAATTACTATACTTATTACTCTTATTATTATCCATCTATCTCATATTATTAGCCATATTATGCTTATGTGATCGATAGAACGACAATTACTATACTTATTACACTCACTATTGTCAATCTAACTCATATTATTAACCATATTATGCAAATATGATCGATAGGACGACAATTACTATACTCATTACTCTTATTATTATCAACCTATCGCATATTATTCACACTAATTGTGCTTATATGAGCAATAGAACTACAATTACTATACTTATTACACTCACCATTACCAATCTAACTCATATTATTAACCATATTATGCAGATATGACCGATAGAACGACAATTACTATACTTATTACTCTTATTATTATCAATCTAACTCATATTATTAGCCATATCATGCTTATATGATCGATAGAACGACAATTACTATAGTTATTACTCTTATCATTATCAATCTAACCCATATTATTAGCCATATTATGCTTATATGATCGATAGATCGCCAATTACTATACTTATTACACTCACTGTTATCAATCTAACTCATATTATTAGCCATATTATGCTTATATGATCGGTAGAACGATAATTACTATACTTATTACTCTTACTATTATCAATCTAACTCATATTATTAGCCATATTATGCTTATATGATCGATAGAACGACAATTACTATACTCATTACTCTTATTATTATCAATCTAACGCATATTTTTAACCATATTATGCAGATATGATCGATAGAACGACAATTACTATACTTATTACTCTTATTATTATCAATCTAACTCATATTATTAGCCATATTATGCTTATATGATCGCTAGAACGACAATTACTATACTCATTACTCTTATTATTATCAATCTAACGCATATTATTAACCATATTATGCTTATATGAGCAATAGAAGTACAATTACTATACTTATTACACTCACTGTTATCAATCTAACTCATATTATGAACCACATTATGCAGATATGCTCGATAGGACGACAATTACTATACTTTTTACTCTTATTATTATCCATCTATCTCATATTATTAGCCATATTATGCTTATGTGATCGATAGAACGACAATTACTATACTTATTACATTCACTATTGTCAATCTAACTAATATTATTAACCATATTATGCAAATATGATCGATAGGACGACAATTACTATACTCATTACTCTTATTATTATCAACCTATCGCATATTATTCACCATATTATGCTTATATGAGCAATAGAACTACAATTACTATACTTATTACACTCACTATTATCAATCTAACTCATATTATTAACCATATTATGCAGATATGATCGATAGAACGACAATTACTATACTCATTGCTCTTATCATTATCAATCTATCGCATATTATTAACCATATTGTGCTTATATGAGCAATAGAACTACAATTACTATACTTATTACACTCACCATTGCCAATCTAACTCATATCATTAACAATATTATGCTTATATGATCGATAGAACGACAATTACTATACTCATTACTCTTATTATTATCAATCTAACTCATATTATTAGCCATATTATGCTTATATGATCGATAGAACGACAATTACTATACTGGTTACTCTTATCATTATCAATCTAACTCATATTATTAGCCATATTATGCTTATGTGATCGATAGAACGACAATTACTATACTTATTACTCTTGTTATTATCAATCTAACTCATTTTATTGGCCATATTATGCTTATGTGATCGATAGAACGGCAATTACTATACTCATTACTCTTATTACTATCAACCTATCGCATATTATTAACCATATTATGCTTATATGAGCAATAGAACTACAATTACTATACTTATTACACTCACTATTATCAATCTAACTCATATTATGAACCATATTATGCAGATATGATCGATAGAACGACAATTACTATACTTATTACTCTTATTATTATCAATCTAACTCATATTATTAGCCATATTATGCTTATACGATCGCTAGAACGACAATTACTATACTCATTACTCTTATTATTATCAATCTAACGCATATTATTAACCATATTATGCTTATATGAGCAATAGAAGTACAATTACTATACTTATTACACTCACTGTTATCAATCTAACTCATATTATGAACCACATTATGCAGATATGCTCGATAGGACGACAATTACTATACTTATTACTCTTATTATTATCCATCTATCTCATATTATTAGCCATATCATGCTTATGTGATCGATAGAACGACAATTACTATACTTATTACACTCACTATTGTCAATCTAACTCATATTATTAACCATATTATGCAAATATGATCGATAGGACGACAATTACTATACTCATTACTCTTATTATTATCAACCTATCGCATATTATTCACCATATTGTGCTTATATGAGCAATAGAACTACAATTACTATACTTATTACACTCACCATTACCAATCTAACTCATATTATTAAACATATTATGCAGATATGATCGATAGAACGACAATTACTATACTTATTACTCTTATTATTATCAATCTAACTCATATTATTAGCCATATTATGCTTATATGATCGCTAGAACGACAATTACTATACTCATTACTCTTATTATTATCAATCTAACGCATATTATTAACCATATTATGCTTATATGAGCAATAGAAGTACAATTACTGTACTTATTACACTCACTGTTATCAATCTAACTCATATTATGAACCACATTATGCAGATATGCTCGATAGGACGACAATTACTATACTTATTACTCTTATTATTATCCATCTATCTCATATTATTAGCCATATTATGCTTATGTGATCGATAGAACGACAATTACTATACTTATTACACTCACTATTGTCAATCTAACTCATATTATTAACCATATTATGCAAATATGATCGATAGGCCGACAATTACTATACTCATTACTCTTATTATTATCAACCTATCGCATATTATTCACCATATTATGCTTATATGAGCAATAGAAGTACAATTACTATACTTATTACACTCACTGTTATCAATCTAACTCATATTATGAACCATATTATGCAGATATGATCGATAGAACGACAATTACTATACTTATTACGCTTATTATTATCAATCTAACTCATATTATTAGCCATATTATGCTTATATGATCGCTAGAACGACAATTACTATACTCATTACTCTTATTATTATCAATCTAACGCATATTATTAACCATATTATGCAGATATGATCGATAGAACGACAATTACTATACTTATTACTCTTATTCTTATTAATCTAACTCATATTATTAGCCATATTATGCTTATATGATCGCTAGAACGACAATTACTATACTCATTACTCTTATTATTATCAATCTAACGCATATTATTAACCATATTATGCTTATATGAGCAATAGAAGTACAATTACTATACTTATTACACTCACTGTTATCAATCTAACTCATATTATGAACCACATTATGCAGATATGCTCGATAGGATGACAATTACTATACTTTTTACTCTTATTATTATCCATCTATCTCATATTATTAGCCATATTATGCTTATGTGATCGATAGAACGACAATTACTATACTTATTACACTCACTATTGTCAATCTAACTCATATTATTAACCATATTATGCAAATATGATCGATAGGACGACAATTACTATACTCATTACTCTTATTATTATCAACCTATCGCATATTATTCACCATATTATGCTTATACGAGCAATAGAACTACAATTACTATACCTATTACACTCACTATTATCAATCTAACTCATATTATTAACCATATTATGCAGATATGATCGATAGAACGACAATTACTATACATATTACTTTTATTATTATCAATCTAACTCATATTATTAGCCATATTATGCTTATGTGATCGATAGAACGACAATTACCATACTTATTACTCCTATTATTATCAATCTAACTCATTTTATTGGCCATATTATGCTTATGTGATCGATAGAACGGCAATTACTATACTCATTACTCTTATTACTATCAATCTATCGCATATTATTCACCATATTATGCTTATACGAGCAATAGAACTACAATTACTATACTTATTACACTCACTATTATCAATCTAACTCATATTATTAACCATATTATGCAGATATGATCGATAGAACGACAATTACTATACATATTACTTTTATTATTATCAATCTAACTCATATTATTAGCCATATTATGCTTATGTGATCGATAGAACGACAATTACCATACTTATTACTCCTATTATTATCAATCTAACTCATTTTATTGGCCATATTATGCTTATGTGATCGATAGAACGGCAATTACTATACTCATTACTCTTATTACTATCAATCTATCGCATATTATTAACCATATTATGCTTATATGAGCAATAGAACTACAATTACTATACTTATTACACTCACTATTATCAATCTAACTCATATTATTAACCATATTATGCAGATATGATCGATAGACCGACAAGTACTATACTTATTACTTTTATTATTATCAATCTAACTCATATTATTAGCCATATTATGCTTATGTGATCGATAGAACGACAATTACTATACTCGTTACTCTTATTATTATCAATCTAACGCATATTATTAACCATATTATGCTTATATGAGCAATAGAACTACAATTACTATACTTATTACACTCACTATTATCAATCTAACTCATATTATTAACCATATTATGCAGATATGATCGATAGAACGACAATTACTATACTTATTACTTTTATTATTAACAATCTAACTCATATTATTAGCCATATTATGCTTATATGATCGATAGAACGACAATTACTATACTCATTATTCTTATTATTATCAATCTAACGCATATTATTAACCATATTATGCAGATATGATCGATAGAACGACAATTACTATACTTATTACTCTTATTATTATCAATCTAACTCATATTATTAGCCATATTATGCTTATATGATCGCTAGAACGACAATTACTATACTCATTACTCTTATTATTATCAATCTAACGCATATTATTAACCATATTATGCTTATATGAGCAATAGAAGTACAATTACTGTACTTATTACACTCACTGTTATCAATCTAACTCATATTATGAACCACATTATGCAGATATGCTCGATAGGACGACAATTACTATACTTATTACTCTTATTATTATCCATCTATCTCATATTATTAGCCATATTATGCTTATGTGATCGATAGAACGACAATTACTATACTTATTACACTCACTATTGTCAATCTAACTCATATTATTAACCATATTATGCAAATATGATCGATAGGCCGACAATTACTATACTCATTACTCTTATTATTATCAACCTATCGCATATTATTCACCATATTATGCTTATATGAGCAATAGAAGTACAATTACTATACTTATTACACTCACTGTTATCAATCTAACTCATATTATGAACCATATTATGCAGATATGATCGATAGAACGACAATTACTATACTTATTACTCTTATTATTATCAATCTAACTCATATTATTAGCCATATTATGCTTATATGATCGCTAGAACGACAATTACTATACTCATTACTCTTATTATTATCAATCTAACGCATATTATTAACCATATTATGCAGATATGATCGATAGAACGACAATTACTATACTTATTACTCTTATTCTTATTAATCTAACTCATATTATTAGCCATATTATGCTTATATGATCGCTAGAACGACAATTACTATACTCATTACTCTTATTATTATCAATCTAACGCATATTATTAACCATATTATGCTTATATGAGCAATAGAAGTACAATTACTATACTTATTACACTCACTGTTATCAATCTAACTCATATTATGAACCACATTATGCAGATATGCTCGATAGGATGACAATTACTATACTTTTTACTCTTATTATTATCCATCTATCTCATATTATTAGCCATATTATGCTTATGTGATCGATAGAACGACAATTACTATACTTATTACATTCACTATTGTCAATCTAACTCATATTATTAACCATATTATGCAAATATGATCGATAGGACGACAATTACTATACTCATTACTCTTATTATTATCAACCTATCGCATATTATTCACCATATTATGCTTATATGAGCAATAGAACTACAATTACTATACTTATTACACTCACTATTATCAATCTAACTCATATTATTAACCATATTATGCAGATATGATCGATAGAACGACAATTACTATACTTATTACTTTTATTATTATCAATCTAACTCATATTATTAGCCATATTATGCTTATATGATCGATAGAACGACAATTACTATACTCATTACTCTCATTATTATCAATCTAACGCATATTATTAACCATATTATGCAGATATGATCGATAGAACGACAATTATTATACTTATTACTCTTATTATTATCAATCTAACTCATATTATTAGCCATATTATGCTTATATGATCGCTAGAACGACAATTACTATACTCATTACTCTTATTATTATCAATCTAACGCATATTATTAACCATATTATGCTTATATGAGCAATAGAAGTACAATTACTATACTTATTACACTCACTGTTATCAATCTAACTCATATTATGAACCACATTATGCAGATATGCTCGATAGGACGACAATTACTATACTTATTACTCTTATTATTATCCATCTATCTCATATTATTAGCCATATTATGCTTATGTGATCGATAGAACGACAATTACTATACTTATTACACTCACTATTGTCAATCTAACTCATATTATTAACCATATTATGCAAATATGATCGATAGGACGACAATTACTATACTCATTACTCTTATTATTATCAACCTATCGCATATTATTCACACTAATTGTGCTTATATGAGCAATAGAACTACAATTACTATACTTATTACACTCACCATTACCAATCTAACTCATATTATTAACCATATTATGCAGATATGACCGATAGAACGACAATTACTATACTTATTACTCTTATTATTATCAATCTAACTCATATTATTAGCCATATCATGCTTATATGATCGATAGAACGACAATTACTATAGTTATTACTCTTATCATTATCAATCTAACCCATATTATTAGCCATATTATGCTTATATGATCGATAGATCGCCAATTACTATACTTATTACACTCACTGTTATCAATCTAACTCATATTATTAGCCATATTATGCTTATATGATCGGTAGAACGATAATTACTATACTTATTACTCTTACTATTATCAATCTAACTCATATTATTAGCCATATTATGCTTATATGATCGATAGAACGACAATTACTATACTCATTACTCTTATTATTATCAATCTAACGCATATTTTTAACCATATTATGCAGATATGATCGATAGAACGACAATTACTATACTTATTACTCTTATTATTATCAATCTAACTCATATTATTAGCCATATTATGCTTATATGATCGCTAGAACGACAATTACTATACTCATTACTCTTATTATTATCAATCTAACGCATATTATTAACCATATTATGCTTATATGAGCAATAGAAGTACAATTACTATACTTATTACACTCACTGTTATCAATCTAACTCATATTATGAACCACATTATGCAGATATGCTCGATAGGACGACAATTACTATACTTTTTACTCTTATTATTATCCATCTATCTCATATTATTAGCCATATTATGCTTATGTGATCGATAGAACGACAATTACTATACTTATTACATTCACTATTGTCAATCTAACTAATATTATTAACCATATTATGCAAATATGATCGATAGGACGACAATTACTATACTCATTACTCTTATTATTATCAACCTATCGCATATTATTCACCATATTATGCTTATATGAGCAATAGAACTACAATTACTATACTTATTACACTCACTATTATCAATCTAACTCATATTATTAACCATATTATGCAGATATGATCGATAGAACGACAATTACTATACTCATTGCTCTTATCATTATCAATCTATCGCATATTATTAACCATATTGTGCTTATATGAGCAATAGAACTACAATTACTATACTTATTACACTCACCATTGCCAATCTAACTCATATCATTAACAATATTATGCTTATATGATCGATAGAACGACAATTACTATACTCATTACTCTTATTATTATCAATCTAACTCATATTATTAGCCATATTATGCTTATATGATCGATAGAACGACAATTACTATACTGGTTACTCTTATCATTATCAATCTAACTCATATTATTAGCCATATTATGCTTATGTGATCGATAGAACGACAATTACTATACTTATTACTCTTGTTATTATCAATCTAACTCATTTTATTGGCCATATTATGCTTATGTGATCGATAGAACGGCAATTACTATACTCATTACTCTTATTACTATCAACCTATCGCATATTATTAACCATATTATGCTTATATGAGCAATAGAACTACAATTACTATACTTATTACACTCACTATTATCAATCTAACTCATATTATGAACCATATTATGCAGATATGATCGATAGAACGACAATTACTATACTTATTACTCTTATTATTATCAATCTAACTCATATTATTAGCCATATTATGCTTATACGATCGCTAGAACGACAATTACTATACTCATTACTCTTATTATTATCAATCTAACGCATATTATTAACCATATTATGCTTATATGAGCAATAGAAGTACAATTACTATACTTATTACACTCACTGTTATCAATCTAACTCATATTATGAACCACATTATGCAGATATGCTCGATAGGACGACAATTACTATACTTATTACTCTTATTATTATCCATCTATCTCATATTATTAGCCATATCATGCTTATGTGATCGATAGAACGACAATTACTATACTTATTACACTCACTATTGTCAATCTAACTCATATTATTAACCATATTATGCAAATATGATCGATAGGACGACAATTACTATACTCATTACTCTTATTATTATCAACCTATCGCATATTATTCACCATATTGTGCTTATATGAGCAATAGAACTACAATTACTATACTTATTACACTCACCATTACCAATCTAACTCATATTATTAAACATATTATGCAGATATGATCGATAGAACGACAATTACTATACTTATTACTCTTATTATTATCAATCTAACTCATATTATTAGCCATATTATGCTTATATGATCGCTAGAACGACAATTACTATACTCATTACTCTTATTATTATCAATCTAACGCATATTATTAACCATATTATGCTTATATGAGCAATAGAAGTACAATTACTATACTTATTACACTCACTGTTATCAATCTAACTCATATTATGAACCACATTATGCAGATATGCTCGATAGGACGACAATTACTATACTTTTTACTCTTATTATTATCCATCTATCTCATATTATTAGCCATATTATGCTTATGTGATCGATAGAACGACAATTACTATACTTATTACATTCACTATTGTCAATCTAACTCATATTATTAACCATATTATGCAAACATGATCGATAGGACGACAATTACTATACTCATTACTCTTATTATTATCAACCTATCGCATATTATTCACCATATTATGCTTATATGAGCAATAGAACTACAATTACTATACTTATAACACTCACTATTATCAATCTAACTCATATTATTAACCATATTATGCAGATATGATCGATAGAACGACAATTACTATACTTATTACTTTTATTATTATCAATCTAACTCATATTATTAGCCATATTATGCTTATATGATCGATAGAACGACAATTACTATACTCATTACTCTTATTATTATCAATCTAACTCATATTATTAGCCATATTATGCTTATATGATCGGTAGAACGATAATTACTATACTTATTACTCTTACTATTATCAATCTAACTCACATTATTAGCCATATTATGCTTATGTGATCGATAGAACGACAATTACTATACTTATTACTCTTATTATTATCAATCTAACTCATTTTATTGGCCACATTATGCTTATGTCATCGATAGAACGGCAATTACTATACTCATTACTCTTATTACTATCAATCTATCGCATATTATTAACCATATTATGCTTATATGAGCAATAGAACTACAATTACTATACTTATTACACTCACCATTACCAATCTAACTCATATTGTTAACCATATTATGCAGATATGATCGATAGAACGACAACTACTATACTTATTACTCTTATTATAATCAATCTAACTCATATTATTAGCCATATCATGCTTATATGATCGATAGAACGACAATTACTATAGTTATTACTCTTATCATTATCAATCTAACCCATATTATTAGCCATATTATGCTTATATGATCGATAGATCGACAATTACTATACTTATTACACTCACTGTTATCAATCTAACTCATATTATTAGCCATATTACGCTTATATGATCGGTAGAACGATAATTACTATACTTATTACTCTTACTATTATCAATCTAACTCATATTATTAGCCATATTATGCTTATGTGATCGATGGAACGACAATTACTATACTTATTACTCTTACTATTATCAATCTAACTCATATTATTGGCCATATTATGCTTATGTGATCGATAGAACGACAATTACTATACTTATTACTCTTATTATTATCAATCTAACTCATTTTATTGGCCACATTATGCTTATGTGATCGATAGAACGGCAATTACTATACTCATTACTCTTATTACTATCAATCTATCGCATATTATTAACCATATTATGCTTATATGAGCAATAGAACTACAATTACTATACTTATTACACTCACCATTACCAATCTAACTCATATTATTAACCATATTATGCAGATATGATCGATAGAACGACAACTACTATACTTATTACTCTTATTATAATCAATCTAACTCATATTATTAGCCATATCATGCTTATATGATCGATAGAACGACAATTACTATAGTTATTACTCTTATCATTATCAATCTAACCCATATTATTAGCCATATTATGCTTATATGATCGATAGATCGACAATTACTATACTTATTACACTCACTGTTATCAATCTAACTCATATTATTAGCCATATTATGCTTATATGATCGGTAGAACGATAATTACTATACTTATTACTCTTACTATTATCAATCTAACTCATATTATTAGCCATATTATGCTTATGTGATCGATGGAACGACAATTACTATACTTTTTACTCTTACTATTATCAATCTAACTCATATTATTGGCCATATTATGCTTATGTGATCGATAGAACGACAATTACTATACTTATTACTCTTATTATTATCAATCTAGCTTGTAGTATTAGCCATATTATGCTTATATGGACGACAGAACGACAATTACAATACTTATTACACTCACTATTATTAATTTAACTCATATTATTAACCATATTATGCAGATATGATCGATAGAACGACAATTACTATACTTATTACTCCTATTATTATCAATCTAACTCATATTATTAGCCATATTATTCTTATATGATCGCTAGAACGAGAATTACTATACTCATTACTCTTATTATTATCAATCTATCGCATATTATTAACCATATTATGCTTATATGAGCAATAGAACTACAATTACTATACTTATTACACTCACGATTATCAATCTAACTCATATTATGAACCATATTATGCAGATATGATCGATAGAACGACAATTGCTATACTTATTACTCTTATTGTTATCAATCTAACTCATATTATTAGCCATATTATGCTTATATGATCGCTAGAACGACAACTACTATACTCATTACTCTTATTATTATCAATCTAACGCATATTATTAACCATATTATGCTTATATGAGCAATAGAAGTACAATTACTATACTTATTACACTCTCTGTGATCAATCTAACTCATATTATGAACCACTCTATGCAGATATGCTCGATAGGACGACAATTACTATACTTATTACTCTTATTATTATCCATCTATCTCATATTATTAGCCATATTATGCTTATGTGATCGATAGAACGACAATTACTATACTTATTACACTCACTAATGTCAATCTAACTCATATTATTAACCATATTATGCAGATATGATCGATAGAACGACAATTACTATACTTATTACTTTTATTATTATCAATCTAACTCATATTATTAACCATATTATGCTTATATGAGCAATAGAACTACAATTACTATACTTATTACACTCACTATTATCAATCTAACTCATATTATTAACCATATTATGCAGGTATGATCGATAGAACGACAATTACTATACTTATTACTCTTATTATAATCAATCGAACTCATATTATTAGCCATATCATGCTTATATGATCGATAGAACGACAATTACTATAGTTATTACTCTTATCATTATCAATCTAACCCATATTATTAGCCATATTATGCTTATATGATCGATAGATCGACAATTACTATACTTATTACACTCACTGTTATCAATCTAACTCATATTATTAGCCATATTATGCTTATATGATCGGTAGAACGATAATTACTATACTTATTACTCTTACTATTATCAATCTAACTCACATTATTAGCCATATTATGCTTATGTGATCGATAGAACGACAATTACTATACTTATTACTCTTATTATTATCAATCTATCGCATATTACTACCCATATTATGCTTATATGAGCAATAGAACTACAATTACTGTACTTATTACACTCACTATTATCAATCTAACTCATATTATTAGCCATATTATGCTTATATGATCGGTAGAACGATAATTACTATACTTATTACTCTTACTATTATCAATCTAACTCATATTATTAGCCATATTATGCTTATGTGATCGATGGAACGACAATTACTATACTTATTACTCTTACTATTATCAATCTAACTCATATTATTGGCCATATTATGCTTATGTGATCGATAGAACGACAATTACTGTACTTATTACTCTTATTATAATCAATCGAACTCATATTATTAGCCATATTATGCTTATATGATCGATAGAACGACAATTACTATACTGGTTACTCTTATCATTATCAATCTAACTCATATTATTAGCCATATTATGCTTATGTGATCGATAGAACGACAATTACTATACTTATTACTCTTGTTATTATCAATCTAACTCATTTTATTGGCCATATTATGCTTATGTGATCGATAGAACGGCAATTACTATACTCATTACTCTTATTACTATCAATCTATCGCATATTATTAACCATATTATGCTTATATGAGCAATAGAACTACAATTACTATACTTATTACACTCACCATTACCAATCTAACTCATATTATTAACCATATTATGCAGATATGATCGATAGAACGACAACTACTATACTTATTACTCTTATTATAATCAATCTAACTCATATCATTAGCCATATCATGCTTATATGATCGATAGAACGACAATTACTATAGTTATTACTCTTATCATTATCAATCTAACCCATATTATTAGCCATATTATGCTTATATGATCGATAGATCGACAATTACTATACTTATTACGCTCACTGTTATCAATCTAACTCATATTATTAGCCATATTATGCTTATATGATCGGTAGAACGATAATTACTATACTTATTACTCTTACTATTATCAATCTAACTCACATTATTGGCCATATTATGCTTATGTGATCGATAGAACGACAATTACTATACTTATTACTCTTATTATTATCAATCTACCGCATATTACTACCCATATTATGCTTATATGAGCAATAGAACTACAATTACTATACTTATTACACTCACTATTATCAATCTAACTCATATTATGAACCATATTATGCAGATATGATCGATAGAACGACAATTACTATACTTATTACTCTTATTATTATCAATCTAACTCATATTATTAGCCATATTATGCTTATATGATCGCTAGAACGACAATTACTATACTCATTACTCTTATTATTATCAATCTAACGCATATTATTAACCATATTATGCTTATATGAGCAATAGAAGTACAATTACTATACTTATTACACTCACTGTTATCAATCTAACTCATATTATGAACCACATTATGCAGATATGCTCGATAGGACGACAATTACTATACTTATTACTCTTATTATTATCCATCTATCTCATATTATTAGCCATATCATGCTTATGTGATCGATAGAACGACAATTACTATACTTATTACACTCACTATTGTCAATCTAACTCATATTATTAACCATATTATGCAAATATGATCGATAGGACGACAATTACTATACTCATTACTCTTATTATTATCAACCTATCGCATATTATTCACCATATTGTGCTTATATGAGCAATAGAACTACAATTACTATACTTATTACACTCACCATTACCAATCTAACTCATATTATTAAACATATTATGCAGATATGATCGATAGAACGACAATTACTATACTTATTACTCTTATTATTATCAATCTAACTCATATTATTAGCCATATTATGCTTATATGATCGCTAGAACGACAATTACTATACTCATTACTCTTATTATTATCAATCTAACGCATATTATTAACCATATTATGCTTATATGAGCAATAGAAGTACAATTACTATACTTATTACACTCACTGTTATCAATCTAACTCATATTATGAACCACATTATGCAGATATGCTCGATAGGACGACAATTACTATACTTTTTACTCTTATTATTATCCATCTATCTCACATTATTAGCCATATTATGCTTATGTGATCGATAGAACGACAATTACTATACTTATTACATTCACTATTGTCAATCTAACTCATATTATTAACCATATTATGCAAACATGATCGATAGGACGACAATTACTATACTCATTACTCTTATTATTATCAACCTATCGCATATTATTCACCATATTATGCTTATATGAGCAATAGAACTACAATTACTATACTTATAACACTCACTATTATCAATCTAACTCATATTATTAACCATATTATGCAGATATGATCGATAGAACGACAATTACTATACTTATTACTTTTATTATTATCAATCCAACTCATATTATTAGCCATATTATGCTTATATGATCGATAGAACGACAATTACTATACACATTACTCTTATTATTATCAATCTAACTCATGTTATTAGCCATATTATGCTTATATGATCGGTAGAACGATAATTACTATACTTATTACTCTTACTATTATCAATCTAACTCACATTATTAGCCATATTATGCTTATGTGATCGATAGAACGACAATTACTATACTTATTACTCTTATTATTATCAATCTACCGCATATTACTACCCATATTATGCTTATATGAGCAATAGAACTACAATTACTATACTTATTACACTCACTATTATCAATCTAACTCATATTATGAACCATATTATGCAGATATGATCGATAGAACGACAATTACTATACTTATTACTCTTATTATTATCAATCTAACGCATATTATTAGCCATATTATGCTTATATGATCGCTAGAACGACAATTACTATACTCATTACTCTTATTATTATCAATCTAACGCATATTATTAACCATATTATGCTTATATGAGCAATAGAAGTACAATTACTATACTTATTACACTCACTGTTATCAATCTAACTCATATTATGAACCACATTATGCACATATGCTCGATAGGACGACAATTACTATACTTATTACTCTTATTATTATCCATCTATCTCATATTATTAGCCATATTATGCTTATGTGATCGATAGAACGACAATTACTATACTTATTACACTCACTATTGTCAATCTAACTCATATTATTAACCATATTATGCAAATATGATCGATAGGACGACAATTACTATACTCATTACTCTTATTATTATCAACCTATCGCATATTATTCACCATATTGTGCTTATATGAGCAATAGAACTACAATTACTACACTTATTACACTCACCATTACCAATCTAACTCATATTATTAAACATATTATGCAGATATGATCGATAGAACGACAATTACTATACTTATTACTCTTATTATTATCAATCTAACTCATATTATTAGCCATATCATGCTTATATGATCGATAGAACGACAATTACTATAGTTATTACTCTTATCATTATCAATCTAACCCATATTATTAGCCATATTATGCTTATATGATCGATAGATCGCCAATTACTATACTTATTACACTCACTGTTATCAATCTAACTCATATTATTAGCCATATTATGCTTATATGATCGGTAGAACGATAATTACTATACTTATTACTCTTACTATTATCAATCTAACTCATATTATTAGCCACGTTATGCTTATGTGATCGATGGAACGACAATTACTATACTTATTACTCTTACTATTATCAATCTAACTCATATTATTGGCCATATTATGCTTATGTGATCGATAGAACGACAATTACTATACTTATTACTCTTATTATTATCAATCTAGCTTGTAGTATTAGCCATATTATGCTTATATGGACGACAGAACGACAATTACAATACTTATTACACTCACTATTATCAATATAACTCATATTATTAACCATATTATGCAGATATGATCGATAGAACGACAATTACTATACTTATTACTCCTATTATTATCAATCTAACTCATATTATTAGACATATTATTCTTATATGATCGCTAGAACGACAATTACTATACTCATTACTCTTATACTTATCAATCTATCGCATATTATTAACCATATTATGCTTATATGAGCAATAGAACTACAATTACTATACTTATTACACTCACGATTATCAATCTAACTCATTTTATGAACCATATTATGCAGATATGATCGATAGACGGACAATTACTATACTTATTACTCTTATTATTATCAATCTAACTCATATTATTAGCCATATTATGCTTATATGATCGCTAGAACGACAATTACTATACTCATTACTCTTATTATTATCAATCTAACGCATATTATTAACCATATTATGCTTATATGAGCAATAGAAGTACAATTACTATACTTATTACACTCACTGTTATCAATCTAACTCATATTATGAACCACATTATGCACATATGCTCGATAGGACGACAATTACTATACTTATTACTCTTATTATTATCCATCTATCTCATATTATTAGCCATATTATGCTTATGTGATCGATAGAACGACAATTACTATACTTATTACACTCACTATTGTCAATCTAACTCATATTATTAACCATATTATGCAAATATGATCGATAGGACGACAATTACTATACTCATTACTCTTATTATTATCAACCTATCGCATATTATTCACCATATTATGCTTATATGAGCAATAGAACTACAATTACTATACTTATTACACTCACTATTATCAATCTAACTCATATTATTAACCATATTATGCAGATATGATCGATAGAACGACAATTACTATACTTATTACTTTTATTATTATCAATCTAACTCATATTATTAGCCATATTATGCTTATATGATCGATAGAACGACAATTACTATACTCATTACTCTTGTTATTATCAATCTAACTCATATTATTAGCCATATTATGCTTATATGATCGATAGAACGACAATTACTATACTGGTTACTCTTATCATTATCAATCTAACTCATATTATTAGCCATATTATGCTTATGTGATCGATAGAACGACAATTACTATACTTATTACTCTTATTATTATCAATCTAACTCATTTTATTGGCCACATTATGCTTATGTCATCGATAGAACGGCAATTACTATACTCATTACTCTTATTACTATCAATCTATCGCATATTATTAACCATATTATGCTTATATGAGCAATAGAACTACAATTACTATACTTATTACACTCACCATTACCAATCTAACTCATATTATTAACCATATTATGCAGATATGATCGATAGAACGACAACTACTATACTTATTACTCTTATTATAATCAATCTAACTCATATTATTAGCCATATCATGCTTATATGATCGATAGAACGACAATTACTATAGTTATTACTCTTATCATTATCAATCTAACCCATATTATTAGCCATATTATGCTTATATGATCGATAGATCGACAATTACTATACTTATTACACTCACTGT
>NW_027474948.1:0-21480 GCF_050947335.1 Megachile rotundata | reverse complement strand
ACTTTTTACTCTTATTATTATCAATCTAACTCATATTATTAGCCATATTATGCTTATATGGTCGATAGAACGAAAATTACTATACTTATTACACTCACTGTTATCAATCTAACTCATACTATTAACCATATTATGCAATTATGATCGATAGAACGACAATTACTATACTTATTACTCTTATTATTATCAAAATAACTCATATTATTAGCCATATTATGCTTATATGATTGGTAGAACGATAATTACTATACTTATTACTCTTATTATTATCAATCTAACTCATATTATTAGCCATATTATGCTTATGTGATCGATAGAACTACAATTACTATACTTATTACTCTTGTTATTATCAATTTATCTCATATTATTAGCCACATTATGCTCGTATGATCGGTGGAACGATAATTACTATACTCATTACTCTTATTATTATCAATCTAACTCATATTATTAGCCATATTATGCTTATGTGATCTGTAGAACGACAATTACTATACTTATTACTCCTATTATTATCAATCTAACTCATATTATTAGCCATATTATACTTATGTGACCGATAGAACGACAATTACTATACTCATTACTCTTATTATTATCAATCTAACTCATATTATTAGCCATATTGTACCTATATGATCGATAGAACGACAATTACTATACTTTTTACTCTTATTTTTATCAATTTAACTCATATTATTAGTCATACTATGCTTATATGAGCAATAGAACTACAATTACTATACTTATTACTCTTATTATTATCAATGTAACTCATATTATTAGCCATACTATGCTTATATGATCGATAGAACGACAATTACTATACTTATTACTCTTATTATTATCAAAATAACTCATATTATTAGCCATATTATGCTTATATAATCGGTCGAACGATAATTACTATACTTATTACTCCTATTATTATCAATCTAACTCATATTATTCGCCATATTATGCTTATATGATCGATAGAACGACAATTAATATACTTTTTACTCTTATTATTATCAATCTAAATCATATTATTAACCATATTATGCAGATATGATCGATAGAACCACAATTACTATACTTATTACTCTTATGATTATCAATCTATCTCATATTATTAGCCATATTATGCTTATGTGATCGATAGAACGACAATTACTATAGGTATTGCTCTTATTATTATCAATCTAACTCATATTATTAGCCATATTATGCTTGTGTGATCGATGGAACGACAATTACTATACGTATTGCTCTTATTATTATCAATCTAACTCATATTATTAGCCATATTATGCTTATATGATCGGTAGAACTATAATTACTATACTTTTTACTCTTATTATTATCAATCTAACTCATATTATTAGCCATATTATGCTTATATGGTCGATAGAACGAAAATTACTATACTTATTACACTCACTGTTATCAATCTAACTCATACTATTAACCATATTATGCAATTATGATCGATAGAACGACAATTACTATACTTATTACTCTTATTATTATCAAAATAACTCATATTATTAGCCATATTATGCTTATATGATTGGTAGAACGATAATTACTATACTTATTACTCTTATTATTATCAATCTAACTCATATTATTAGCCATATTATGCTTATATGATCGACAGAACGACAATCACTATACTTATTACACTCACTATCATCAATCTAACTCATATTATTAAATATATTATGCAAATATGATCGATAGAACGACAATTACTATACTTTTTCCTCTTATTACTATCAATCTAACTCATATTATTAGCCATATTATGCTTATATGATCGGTACAACGATAATTACTATACTTATTACTCTTGTTATTATCAATTTATCTCATATTATTAGCCACATTATGCTCGTATGATCGGTGGAACGATAATTACTATACTTATTACTCTTATTATTATCAATCTAACTCATATTATTAGCCATATTATGCTTATATGATCGGTAGAACGATAATTACTATACCTATTACTCTTATTATTATCAATCTAACTCATATTATTAGCCATATTATGCTTATGTGATCGATAGAACTACAATTACTATACTTATTGCTCTTATTATTATCAATCTAACTCATATTATTAGCCATATTATGCTTATATGATCGACAGAACGACAATCACTATACTTATTACACTCACTATCATCAATCTAACTCATATTATTAAATATATTATGCAAATATGATCGATAGAACGACAATTACTATACTTTTTCCTCTTATTACTATCAATCTAACTCATATTATTAGCCATATTATGCTTATATAATCGGTACAACGATAATTACTATACTTATTACTCTTGTTATTATCAATTTATCTCATATTATTAGCCACATTATGCTCGTATGATCGGTGGAACGATAATTACTATACTTATTACTCTTATTATTATCAATCTAACTCATATTATTAGCCATATTATGCTTATATGATCGGTAGAACGATAATTACTATACCTATTACTCTTATTATTATCAATCTAACTCATATTATTAGCCACATTAAGCTTGTATGATCGATAGAACTACAATTACTATACTTATTACTCTTATTATTATCAATCTAACTCATATTATTAGCCATATTGTGCTTATATGATCGATAGAACGACAATTGATATACTTATTACACTCACTATTTTCAATCTAAGTCATATTATTAGTCATATTATGCTTATATGATCGATAAAACGACAATTACTATGCTTATTACTCTTATTATTATCAATCTAACTCATATTATTAGCCATATTATGCTAATATGATCGATAGAACGACAATTACTATACTTATTACACTCACTGTTATGAATCTAACTCATACTATTAACTATATTATGCAAACATGATCGATAGAACGACAATTACTATACTTATTACTCTTATTATTATCGACCTAACTCATATTATTAGCCATATTATGCTTATATGATCGATAGAACGACAATTACTATACTCATTACTCTTATTATTATCAATCTAACTCATAATATTAGCCATATTATGCTTATGTGATCTGTAGAACGACAATTACTATACTTATTACTCCTATTATTATCAATCTAACTCATATTATTAGCCATATTATACTTATGTGACCGATAGAACGACAATTACTATACTCATTA
This sequence comes from Megachile rotundata, assembly GCF_050947335.1. Taxonomy (NCBI): domain Eukaryota; kingdom Metazoa; phylum Arthropoda; class Insecta; order Hymenoptera; family Megachilidae; genus Megachile; species Megachile rotundata. Next base: position 18,318 of record NW_027474948.1, on the reverse strand, counting down.
CTCTTATTATTATCAATCTAACTCATATTATTAGCCATATTGTACCTATATGATCGATAGAACGACAATTACTATACTTTTTACTCTTATTATTATCAATCTAACTCATATTATTAGTCATATTATGCTTATATGATCGATAGAACGAAAACTACTATACTTATTAGTCTTATTATTATCAATCTAACTCATATTATTAGCCATATTATGCTTATATGATCGATAGAACGACAATTACTATACTTATTACTCTTATTATTATCAATCTAACTCATATTATTAACCATATTATGCTTATATGATCGATAGAACAACAATTACTATACTTATTAGTCTTATTATTATCAATCCAACCCATATTATTAGCCATATTATGCTTATATGATCGATAGAACGACAATTAATATACTTTTTACTCTTATTATTATCAATCTAACTCATATTATTAACCATATTATGCAGATATGATCGATAGAACGACAATTACTATACTTATTACTCTTACTATTATCAATCTGACTGATATTATTAGCCATATTATGCTTATATGATCGATAGAACGACAATTGCTATACTCATTACTCTTATTATTATCAATCTAACTCATATTATTAGCCATATTATACCTATATGATCGATAGAACGACAATTACTATACTTTTTACTCTTATTGTTATCAATCTAACTCATATTATTAGTCATATTATGCTTATATGATCGGTAGAACGATAATTACTATACTTATTACTCCTATTATTATCAATCTAACTCATATTATTAGCCATATTATGCTTATATGATCGATAGAACGACAATTACTATACTTTTTACTCTTATTATTATGAATCTAACTCATATTATTAGTCATATTATGCTTATATGATCGGTAGAACGATAATTACTATACTTATTGCTCCTATTATTATCAATCTAACTCATATTATTAGCCATATTATGCTTATATGATCGACAGAACGACAATTACTATACTTATTACACTCACTATTATCAATCTAACTCATATTATTAAATATATTATGCAAATATGATCGACAGAACGACAGCTACTATACTTATTACTCTTATTATTATCAATCTAACTCATATTATTAGCCATACTATGCTTATATGATCGATAGAACGACAATTACTATACTTATTTGTCTTATTATTATCAATCTAACTCATATTATTAGCCATACTATGCTTATATGATCGATAGAACGACAATTACGATACTTTTTACTCTTATTTTTATCAATCTAACTCATATTATTCGCCATATTATGCTTATATGGTCGATAGAACGAAAATTTCAATACTTATTACACTCACTGTTATCAATCTAACTCATACTATTAACCATATTATGCAATTATGATCGATAGAACGACAATTACTATACTTATTACTCTTATTATTATCAAAATAACTCATATTATTAGCCGTATTATGCTTATATAATCGGTAGAACGATAATTACTATACTTATTACTCCTATTATTATCAATCTAACTCATATTATTAGCCATATTATGCTTAGATGATCGATAGAACGACAATTACTATACTCACTACGCTTATTATTATCAATCTAACTCATATTATTAGCCATATTATGCTTATATGATCGATAGAACTACAATTACTGTACTTATTACTCTTATTATTATCAATCTAGCTCATATTATTAACCATATTATGCAGATATGATCGATAGAACTACAACTACTATACTCATTACTCTTATTATTATCAATCTAACTCATATTATTAGCCATATTATGCTTGTATGATCGGTAGAACGATAATTACTATACTTATTACTCTTATTATTATCAATCTAACTCACATTATTAACCATATTATGCTTATATGAGCAATAGAACTACAATTACTATGCTTTTTACTCTTATTTTTATCAATTTAACTCATATTATTAGTCATATTATGCTTATATGAGCAATAGAACTACAATTACTATACTTATTACTCTTATTATTATCAATCTAACTCATATTATTAGCCATACTATGCTTATATGATCGATAGAACGATAATTACTATACTTATTAGTCTTATTATTATCAATCTAACTCATATTATTAACCATATTATGCTTATATGATCGATAGAACAACAATTACTATACTTATTAGTCTTATCATTATCAATCCAACCCATATTATTAGCCATATTATGCTTATATGATCGATAGCACGACAATTAATATACTTTTTACTCTTATTATTATCAATCTAACTCATATTATTAGTCATATTATGCTTATATGATCGGTAGAACGATAATTACTATACTTATTACTCCTATTATTATCAATCTAACTCATATTATTAGCCATATTATGCTTATATGATCGATGGAACTACAATTTCTATACTTATTACTCTTATTATTATCAATCTAACTCATATTATTAGCCATATTATGCTTATATGGTCGATAGAACGAAAATTTCAATACTTATTACACTCACTGTTATCAATCTAACTCATACTATTAACCATATTATGCAATTATGATCGATAGAACGACAATTACTATACTTATTACTCTTATTATTATCAAAATAACTCATATTATTAGCCATATTATGCTTATATAATCGGTAGAACGATAATTACTATACTTATTACTCCTATTATTATCAATCTAACTCATATTATTAGCCATATTATGCTTATATGATCGATAGAACGACAATTACTATACTCACTACGCTTATTATTATCAATCTAACTCATATTATTAGCCATATTATGCTTATATGATCGATAGAACTACAATTACTATACTTATTACTCTTATTATTATCAATCTAGCTCATATTATTAACCATATTATGCAGATATGATCGATAGAACTACAACTACTATACTCATTACTCTTATTATTATCAATCTAACTCATATTATTAGCCATATTATGCTTGTATGATCGGTAGAACGATAATTACTATACTTATTACTCTTATTATTATCAATCTAACTCACATTATTAACCATATTATGCTTATATGAGCAATAGAACTACAATTACTATGCTTTTTACTCTTATTTTTATCAATTTAACTCATATTATTAGTCATATTATGCTTATATGAGCAATAGAACTACAATTACTATACTTATTACTCTTATTATTATCAATCTAACTCATATTATTAGCCATACTATGCTTATATGATCGATAGAACGATAATTACTATACTTATTAGTCTTATTATTATCAATCTAACTCATATTATTAACCATATTATGCTTATATGATCGATAGAACAACAATTACTATACTTATTAGTCTTATCATTATCAATCCAACCCATATTATTAGCCATATTATGCTTATATGATCGATAGCACGACAATTAATATACTTTTTACTCTTATTATTATCAATCTAACTCATATTATTAGTCATATTATGCTTATATGATCGGTAGAACGATAATTACTATACTTATTACTCCTATTATTATCAATCTAACTCATATTATTAGCCATATTATGCTTATATGATCGATGGAACTACAATTTCTATACTTATTACTCTTATTATTATCAATCTAACTCATATTATTAGCCATATTATGCTTATATGGTCGATAGAACGAAAATTTCAATACTTATTACACTCACTGTTATCAATCTAACTCATACTATTAACCATATTATGCAATTATGATCGATAGAACGACAATTACTATACTTATTACTCTTATTATTATCAAAATAACTCATATTATTAGCCATATTATGCTTATATAATCGGTAGAACGATAATTACTATACTTATTACTCCTATTATTATCAATCTAACTCATATTATTAGCCATATTATGCTTATATGATCGATAGAACGACAATTACTATACTCACTACGCTTATTATTATCAATCTAACTCATATTATTAGCCATATTATGCTTATATGATCGATAGAACTACAATTACTATGCTTTTTACTCTTATTTTTATCAATTTAACTCATATTATTAGTCATATTATGCTTATATGAGCAATAGAACTACAATTACTATACTTATTACTCTTATTATTATCAATCTAACTCATATTATTAGCCATACTATGCTTATATGATCGATAGAACGATAATTACTATACTTATTAGTCTTATTATTATCAATCTAACTCATATTATTAACCATATTATGCTTATATGATCGATAGAACAACAATTACTATACTTATTAGTCGTATCATTATCAATCCAACCCATATTATTAGCCATATTATGCTTATATGATCGATAGCACGACAATTAATATACTTTTTACTCTTATTATTATCAATCTAACTCATATTATTAGCCATATTATGCTTATATGATCGATGGAACTACAATTTCTATACTTATTACTCTTATTATTATCAATCTAACTCATATTATTAGCCATATTATGCTTATATGGTCGATAGAACGAAAATTTCAATACTTATTACACTCACTGTTATCAATCTAACTCATACTATTAACCATATTATGCAATTATGATCGATAGAACGACAATTACTATACTTATTACTCTTATTATTATCAAAATAACTCATATTATTAGCCATATTATGCTTATATGATTGGTAGAACGATAATTACTATACTTATTACTCTTATTATTATCAATCTAACTCATATTATTAGCCATATTATGCTTATGTGATCGATAGAACTACAATTACTATACTTATTGCTCTTATTTTTATCAATCTAACTCATATTATTAGCCATATTATGCTTATATGATCGACAGAACGACAATCACTATACTTATTACACTCACTATCATCAATCTAACTCATATTATTAAATATATTATGCAAATATGATCGATAGAACGACAATTACTATACTTTTTCCTCTTACTACTATCAATCTAACTCATATTATTAGCCATATTATGCTTATATGATCGGTACAACGATAATTACTATACTTATTACTCTTGTTATTATCAATTTATCTCATATTATTAGCCACATTATGCTCGTATGATCGGTGGAACGATAATTACTATACTTATTACTCTTATTATTATCAATCTAACTCATATTATTAGCCATATTATGCTTATATGATCGGTAGAACGATAATTACTATACCTATTACTCTTATTATTATGAATCTAACTCATATTATTAGTCATATTATGCTTATATGATCGGTAGAACGATAATTACTATACTTATTGCTCCTATTATTATCAATCTAACTCATATTATTAGCCATATTATGCTTATATGATCGACAGAACGACAATTACTATACTTATTACACTCACTATTATCAATCTAACTCATATTATTAAATATATTATGCAAATATGATCGACAGAACGACAGCTACTATACTTATTACTCTTATTATTATCAGTCTAACTCATATTATTAGCCATATTATGCTTATGTGATCTGTAGAACGACAATTACTATACTCATTACTCTTATTATTATCAATCTAACTCATATTATTAGCCATATTATGCTTGTATGATCGGTAGAACGATAATTACTATACTTATTACTCTTATTATTATCAATCTAACTCATATTATTAGCCATACTATGCTTATATGATCGATAGAACGACAATTACTATACTTATTTGTCTTATTATTATCAATCTAACTCATATTATTAGCCATACTATGCTTATATGATCGATAGAACGACAATTACGATACTTTTTACTCTTATTTTTATCAATCTAACTCATATTATTCGCCATATTATGCTTATATGGTCGATAGAACGAAAATTTCAATACTTATTACACTCACTGTTATCAATCTAACTCATACTATTAACCATATTATGCAATTATGATCGATAGAACGACAATTACTATACTTATTACTCTTATTATTATCAAAATAACTCATATTATTAGCCATATTATGCTTATATAATCGGTAGAACGATAATTACTATACTTATTACTCCTATTATTATCAATCTAACTCATATTATTAGCCATATTATGCTTATATGATCGATAGAACAACAATTACTATACTTATTAGTCTTATCATTATCAATCCAACCCATATTATTAGCCATATTATGCTTATATGATCGATAGCACGACAATTAATATACTCTTTACTCTTATTATTATCAATCTAACTCATATTATTAGTCATATTATGCTTATATGATCGGTAGAACGATAATTACTATACTTATTACTCCTATTATTATCAATCTAACTCATATTATTAGCCATATTATGCTTATATGATCGATGGAACTACAATTTCTATACTTATTACTCTTATTATTATCAATCTAACTCATATTATTAGCCATATTATGCTTATATGGTCGATAGAACGAAAATTTCAATACTTATTACACTCACTGTTATCAATCTAACTCATACTATTAACCATATTATGCAATTATGATCGATAGAACGACAATTACTATACTTATTACTCTTATTATTATCAAAATAACTCATATTATTAGCCATATTATGCTTATATGATTGGAAGAACGATAATTACTATACTTATTACTCTTATTATTATCAATCTAACTCATATTATTAGCCATATTATGCTTATGTGATCGATAGAACTACAATTACTATACTTATTGCTCTTATTTTTATCAATCTAACTCATATTATTAGCCATATTATGCTTATATGATCGACAGAACGACAATCACTATACTTATTACACTCACTATCATCAATCTAACTCATATTATTAAATATATTATGCAAATGTGATCGATAGAACGACAATTACTATACTTTTTCCTCTTATTACTATCAATCTAACTCATATTATTAGCCATATTATGCTTATATGATCGGTACAACGATAATTACTATACTTATTACTCTTGTTATTATCAATTTATCTCATATTATTAGCCACATTATGCTCGTATGATCGGTGGAACGATAATTACTATACTTATTACTCTTATTATTATCAATCTAACTCATATTATTAGCCATATTATGCTTATATGATCGGTAGAACGATAATTACTATACCTATTACTCTTATTATTATGAATCTAACTCATATTATTAGTCATATTATGCTTATATGATCGGTAGAACGATAATTACTATACTTATTGCTCCTATTATTATCAATCTAACTCATATTATTAGCCATATTATGCTTATATGATCGACAGAACGACAATTACTATACTTATTACACTCACTATTATCAATCTAACTCATATTATTAAATATATTATGCAAATATGATCGACAGAACGACAGCTACTATACTTATTACTCTTATTATTATCAGTCTAACTCATATTATTAGCCATATTATGCTTATGTGATCTGTAGAACGACAATTACTATACTCATTACTCTTATTATTATCAATCTAACTCATATTATTAGCCATATTATGCTTGTATGATCGGTAGAACGATAATTACTATACTTATTACTCTTATTATTATCAATCTAACTCATATTATTAGCCATACTATGCTTATATGATCGATAGAACGACAATTACTATACTTATTTGTCTTATTATTATCAATCTAACTCATATTATTAGCCATACTATGCTTATATGATCGATAGAACGACAATTACGATACTTTTTACTCTTATTTTTATCAATCTAACTCATATTATTCGCCATATTATGCTTATATGGTCGATAGAACGAAAATTTCAATACTTATTACACTCACTGTTATCAATCTAACTCATACTATTAACCATATTATGCAATTATGATCGATAGAACGACAATTACTATACTTATTACTCTTATTATTATCAAAATAACTCATATTATTAGCCATATTATGCTTATATAATCGGTAGAACGATAATTACTATACTTATTACTCCTATTATTATCAATCTAACTCATATTATTAGCCATATTATGCTTATATGATCGATAGAACGACAATTACTATACTCACTACGCTTATTATTATCAATCTAACTCATATTATTAGCCATATTATGCTTATATGATCGATAGAACTACAATTACTATACTTATTACTCTTATTATTATCAATCTAGCTCATATTATTAACCATATTATGCAGATATGATCGATAGAACTACAACTACTATACTCATTACTCTTATTATTATCAATCTAACTCATATTATTAGCCATATTATGCTTATATGATCGGTAGAACGATAATTACTATACCTATTACTCTTATTATTATGAATCTAACTCATATTATTAGTCATATTATGCTTATATGATCGGTAGAACGATAATTACTATACTTATTGCTCCTATTATTATCAATCTAACTCATATTATTAGCCATATTATGCTTATATGATCGACAGAACGACAATTACTATACTTATTACACTCACTATTATCAATCTAACTCATATTATTAAATATATTATGCAAATATGATCGACAGAACGACAGCTACTATACTTATTACTCTTATTATTATCAGTCTAACTCATATTATTAGCCATATTATGCTTATGTGATCTGTAGAACGACAATTACTATACTCATTACTCTTATTATTATCAATCTAACTCATATTATTAGCCATATTATGCTTGTATGATCGGTAGAACGATAATTACTATACTTATTACTCTTATTATTATCAATCTAACTCATATTATTAGCCATACTATGCTTATATGATCGATAGAACGACAATTACTATACTTATTTGTCTTATTATTATCAATCTAACTCATATTATTAGCCATACTATGCTTATATGATCGATAGAACGACAATTACGATACTTTTTACTCTTATTTTTATCAATCTAACTCATATTATTCGCCATATTATGCTTATATGGTCGATAGAACGAAAATTTCAATACTTATTACACTCACTGTTATCAATCTAACTCATACTATTAACCATATTATGCAATTATGATCGATAGAACGACAATTACTATACTTATTACTCTTATTATTATCAAAATAACTCATATTATTAGCCATATTATGCTTATATAATCGGTAGAACGATAATTACTATACTTATTACTCCTATTATTATCAATCTAACTCATATTATTAGCCATATTATGCTTATATGATCGATAGAACAACAATTACTATACTTATTAGTCTTATCATTATCAATCCAACCCATATTATTAGCCATATTATGCTTATATGATCGATAGCACGACAATTAATATACTCTTTACTCTTATTATTATCAATCTAACTCATATTATTAGTCATATTATGCTTATATGATCGGTAGAACGATAATTACTATACTTATTACTCCTATTATTATCAATCTAACTCATATTATTAGCCATATTATGCTTATATGATCGATGGAACTACAATTTCTATACTTATTACTCTTATTATTATCAATCTAACTCATATTATTAGCCATATTATGCTTATATGGTCGATAGAACGAAAATTTCAATACTTATTACACTCACTGTTATCAATCTAACTCATACTATTAACCATATTATGCAATTATGATCGATAGAACGACAATTACTATACTTATTACTCTTATTATTATCAAAATAACTCATATTATTAGCCATATTATGCTTATATGATTGGAAGAACGATAATTACTATACTTATTACTCTTATTATTATCAATCTAACTCATATTATTAGCCATATTATGCTTATGTGATCGATAGAACTACAATTACTATACTTATTGCTCTTATTTTTATCAATCTAACTCATATTATTAGCCATATTATGCTTATATGATCGACAGAACGACAATCACTATACTTATTACACTCACTATCATCAATCTAACTCATATTATTAAATATATTATGCAAATGTGATCGATAGAACGACAATTACTATACTTTTTCCTCTTATTACTATCAATCTAACTCATATTATTAGCCATATTATGCTTATATGATCGGTACAACGATAATTACTATACTTATTACTCTTGTTATTATCAATTTATCTCATATTATTAGCCACATTATGCTCGTATGATCGGTGGAACGATAATTACTATACTTATTACTCTTATTATTATCAATCTAACTCATATTATTAGCCATATTATGCTTATATGATCGGTAGAACGATAATTACTATACCTATTACTCTTATTATTATGAATCTAACTCATATTATTAGTCATATTATGCTTATATGATCGGTAGAACGATAATTACTATACTTATTGCTCCTATTATTATCAATCTAACTCATATTATTAGCCATATTATGCTTATATGATCGACAGAACGACAATTACTATACTTATTACACTCACTATTATCAATCTAACTCATATTATTAAATATATTATGCAAATATGATCGACAGAACGACAGCTACTATACTTATTACTCTTATTATTATCAGTCTAACTCATATTATTAGCCATATTATGCTTATGTGATCTGTAGAACGACAATTACTATACTCATTACTCTTATTATTATCAATCTAACTCATATTATTAGCCATATTATGCTTGTATGATCGGTAGAACGATAATTACTATACTTATTACTCTTATTATTATCAATCTAACTCATATTATTAGCCATACTATGCTTATATGATCGATAGAACGACAATTACTATACTTATTTGTCTTATTATTATCAATCTAACTCATATTATTAGCCATACTATGCTTATATGATCGATAGAACGACAATTACGATACTTTTTACTCTTATTTTTATCAATCTAACTCATATTATTCGCCATATTATGCTTATATGGTCGATAGAACGAAAATTTCAATACTTATTACACTCACTGTTATCAATCTAACTCATACTATTAACCATATTATGCAATTATGATCGATAGAACGACAATTACTATACTTATTACTCTTATTATTATCAAAATAACTCATATTATTAGCCATATTATGCTTATATAATCGGTAGAACGATAATTACTATACTTATTACTCCTATTATTATCAATCTAACTCATATTATTAGCCATATTATGCTTATATGATCGATAGAACGACAATTACTATACTCACTACGCTTATTATTATCAATCTAACTCATATTATTAGCCATATTATGCTTATATGATCGATAGAACTACAATTACTATACTTATTACTCTTATTATTATCAATCTAGCTCATATTATTAACCATATTATGCAGATATGATCGATAGAACTACAACTACTATACTCATTACTCTTATTATTATCAATCTAACTCATATTATTAGCCATATTATGCTTGTATGATCGGTAGAACGATAATTACTATACTTATTACTCTTATTATTATCAATCTAACTCACATTATTAACCATATTATGCTTATATGAGCAATAGAACTACAATTACTATGCTTTTTACTCTTATTTTTATCAATTTAACTCATATTATTAGTCATATTATGCTTATATGAGCAATAGAACTACAATTACTATACTTATTACTCTTATTATTATCAATCTAACTCATATTATTAGCCATACTATGCTTATATGATCGATAGAACGATAATTACTATACTTATTAGTCTTATTATTATCAATCTAACTCATATTATTAACCATATTATGCTTATATGATCGATAGAACAACAATTACTATACTTATTAGTCTTATCATTATCAATCCAACCCATATTATTAGCCATATTATGCTTATATGATCGATAGCACGACAATTAATATACTTTTTACTCTTATTATTATCAATCTAACTCATATTATTAGTCATATTATGCTTATATGATCGGTAGAACGATAATTACTATACTTATTACTCCTATTATTATCAATCTAACTCATATTATTAGCCATATTATGCTTATATGATCGATGGAACTACAATTTCTATACTTATTACTCTGATTATTATCAATCTAACTCATATTATTAGCCATATTATGCTTATATGGTCGATAGAACGAAAATTTCAATACTTATTACACTCACTGTTATCAATCTAACTCATACTATTAACCATATTATGCAATTATGATCGATAGAACGACAATTACTATACTTATTACTCTTATTATTATCAAAATAACTCATATTATTAGCCATATTATGCTTATATAATCGGTAGAACGATAATTACTATACTTATTACTCCTATTATTATCAATCTAACTCATATTATTCGCCATATTATGCTTATATGATCGATAGAACGACAATTAATATACTTTTTACTCTTATTATTATCAATCTAAATCATATTATTAACCATATTATGCAGATATGATCGATAGAACCACAATTACTATACTTATTACTCTTATGATTATCAATCTAACTCATATTATTAGCCATATTATGCTTATGTGATCGATAGAACGACAATTACTATACGTATTGCTCTTATTATTATCAATCTAACTCATATTATTAGCCATATTATGCTTATGTGATCGATGGAACGACAATTACTATACGTATTGCTCTTATTATTATCAATCTAACTCATATTATTAGCCATATTATGCTTATATGGTCGATAGAACGAAAATTACTATACTTATTACACTCACTTTTATCAATCTAACTCATACTATTAACCATATTATGCAATTATGATCGATAGAACGACAATTACTATACTTATTACTCTTATTATTATCAAAATAACTCATATTATTAGCCATATTATGCTTATATGATTGGTAGAACGATAATTACTATACTTATTACTCTTATTATTATCAATCTAACTCATATTATTAGCCATATTATGCTTATGTGATCGATAGAACTACAATTACTATACTTATTGCTCTTATTTTTATCAATCTAACTCATATTATTAGCCATATTATGTTTATATGATCGACAGAACGACAATCACTATACTTATTACACTCACTATCATCAATCTAACTCATATTATTAAATATATTATGCAAATATGATAGATAGAACGACAATTACTATACTTTTTCCTCTTATTACTATCAATCTAACTCATATTATTAGCCATATTATGCTTATATGATCGGTACAACGATAATTACTATACTTATTACTCTTGTTATTATCAATTTATCTCATATTATTAGCCACATTATGCTCGTATGAACGGTGGAACGATAATTACTATACTTATTACTCTTATTATTATCAATCTAACTCATATTATTAGCCATATTATGCTTATATGATCGGTAGAACGATAATTACTATACCTATTACTCTTATTATTATCAATCTAACTCATATTATTAGCCATATTATGCTTATGTGATCGATAGAACTACAATTACTATACTTATTACTCTTATTATTATCAATCTAACTCATATTATTAGCCATATTGTGCTTATATGATCGATAGAACGACAATTGATATACTTATTACACTCACTATTTTCAATCTAAGTCATATTATTAGTCATATTATGCTTATATGATCGATAAAACGACAATTACTATGCTTATTACTCTTATTATTATCAATCTAACTCATATTATTAGCCATATTATGCTAATATGATCGATAGAACGACAATTACTATACTTATTACACTTATTATTATCAATCTAACTCATATTATTAGCCATATTATGCTTATGTGATCTGTAGAACGACAATTACTATACTTATTACTCCTATTATTATCAATCTAACTCATATTATTAGCCATATTATACTTATGTGACCGATAGAACGACAATTACTATACTCATTACTCTTATTATTATCAATCTAACTCATATTATTAGCCATATTGTACCTATATGATCGATAGAACGACAATTACTATACTTTTTACTCTTATTATTATCAATCTAACTCATATTATTAGTCATATTATGCTTATATGATCGATAGAACGACAACTACTATACTTATTAGTCTTATTATTATCAATCTAACTCATATTATTAGCCATATTATGCTAATATGATCGATAGAACGACAATTACTATACTTATTACACTCACTGTTATCAATCTAACTCATACTATTAACTATATTATGCAAACATGATCGATAGAACGACAATTACTATACTTATTACTCTTATTATTATCGACCTAACTCATATTATTAGCCATATTATGCTTATATGATCGATAGAACGACAATTACTATACTCATTACTCTTATTATTATCAATCTAACTCATATTATTAGCCATATTATGCTTATGTGATCTGTAGAACGACAATTACTATACTTATTACTCCTATTATTATCAATCTAACTCATATTATTAGACATATTATACTTATGTGACCGATAGAACGACAATTACTATACTCATTACTCTTATTATTATCAATCTAACTCATATTATTAGCCATATTGTACCTATATGATCGATAGAACGACAATTACTATACTTTTTACTCTTATTATTATCAATCTAACTCATATTATTAGTCATATTATGCTTATATGATCGATAGAACGACAACTACTATACTTATTAGTCTTATTATTATCAATCTAACTCATATTATTAGCCATATTATGCTTATATGATCGATAGAACGACAATTACTATACTTATTACTCTTATTATTATCAATCTAACTCATATTATTAACCATATTATGCTTATATGATCGATAGAACAACAATTACTATACTTATTAGTCTTATTATTATCAATCCAACCCATATTATTAGCCATATTATGCTTATATGATCGATAGAACGACAATTAATATACTTTTTACTCTTATTATTATCAATCTAACTCATATTATTAACCATATTATGCAGATATGATCGATAGAACGACAATTACTATACTTATTACTCTTACTATTATCAATCTGACTGATATTATTAGCCATATTATGCTTATATGATCGATAGAACGACAATTGCTATACTCATTACTCTTATTATTATCAATCTAACTCATATTATTAGCCATATTATACCTATATAATCGATAGAACGACAATTACTATACTTTTTACTCTTATTGTTATCAATCTAACTCATATTATTAGTCATATTATGCTTATATGATCGGTAGAACGATAATTACTATACTTATTACTCCTATTATTATCAATCTAACTCATATTATTAGCCATATTATGCTTATATGATCGATAGAACGACAATTACTATACTCACTAATCTTATTATTATCAATCTAACTCATATTATTAACCATATTATGCTTATATGGTCGATAGAACGAAAATTACTATACTTATTACACTCACTGTTATCAATCTAACTCATACTATTAACCATATTATGCAATTATGATCGATAGAACGACAATTACTATACTTATTACTCTTATTATTATCAAAATAACTCATATTATTAGCCATATTATGCTTATATAATCGGTAGAACGATAATTACTATACTTATTACTCCTATTATTATCAATCTAACTCATATTATTCGCCATATTATGCTTATATGATCGATAGAACGACAATTACTATACTCACTACTCTTATTATTATCAATCTAACTCCTATTATTAGCCATATTATGCTTATGTGGTCGATAGAACGACAATTACTATACTTATTACTCTTATGATTATCAATCTAACTCATACTATTAGCCATATTATGCTTATGTGAACGATAGAACGACAATTACTATACGTATTGCTCTTATTATTATCAATCTAACTCATATTATTAGCCATATTATATTTATGTGATCGATAGAACGACAATTACTATACGTATTGCTCTTATTATTATCAATCTAACTCATATTATTAGCCATATTATGCTTATATGATCGGTACAACGATAATTACTATACTTATTACTCTTGTTATTATCAATTTATCTCATATTATTAGCCACATTATGCTCGTATGTTCGGTGGAACGATAATTACTATACTTATTACTCTTATTTTTATCAATCTAACTCATATTATTCGCCATATTATGCTTATATGGTCGATAGTACGAAAATTTCAATACTTATTACACTCACTGTTATCAATCTAACTCATACTATTAACCATATTATGCAATTATGATCGATAGAACGACAACTACTATACTCATTACTCTTATTATTATCAATCTAACTCATATTATTAGCCATATTATGCTTGTATGATCGGTAGAACGATAATTACTATACTTATTACTCTTATTATTATCAATCTAACTCACATTATTAACCATATTATGCTTATATGAGCAATAGAACTACAATTACTATGCTTTTTACTCTTATTATTATCAATCTAACTCATATTATTAGCCATATTATGCTTATATGGTCGATAGAACGAAAATTTCAATACTTATTACACTCACTGTTATCAATCTAACTCATACTATTAACCATATTATGCAATTATGATCGATAGAACGACAATTACTATACTTATTACTCTTATTATTATCAAAATAACTCATATTATTAGCCATATTATGCTTATATAATCGGTAGAACGATAATTACTATACTTATTATTCCTATTATTATCAATCTAACTCATATTATTCGCCATATTATGCTTATATGATCGATAGCACGACAATTAATATACTTTTTACTCTTATTATTATCAATCTAACTCATATTATTAGTCATATTATGCTTATATGATCGGTAGAACTATAATTACTATACTTATTACTCCTATTATTATCAATCTAACTCATATTATTAGCCATATTATGCTTATATGATCGATGGAACTACAATTTCTATACTTATTACTCTTATTATTATCAATCTAACTCATATTATTAGCCATATTATGCTTATATGGTCGATAGAACGAAAATTTCAATACTTATTACACTCACTGTTATCAATCTAACTCATACTATTAACCATATTATGCAATTATGATCGATAGAACGACAATTACTATACTTATTACTCTTATTATTATCAAAATAACTCATATTATTAGCCATATTATGCTTATATAATCGGTAGAACGATAATTACTATACTTATTACTCCTATTATTATCAATCTAACTCATATTATTCGCCATATTATGCTTATATGATCGATAGAACGACAATTAATATACTTTTTACTCTTATTATTATCAATCTAAATCATATTATTAACCATATTATGCAGATATGATCGATAGAACCACAATTACTATACTTATTACTCTTATGATTATCAATCTAACTCATATTATTAGCCATATTATGCTTATGTGATCGATAGAACGACAATTACTATACGTATTGCTCTTATTATTATCAATCTAACTCATATTATTAGCCATATTATGCTTATGTGATCGATGGAACGACAATTACTATACGTATTGCTCTTATTATTATCAATCTAACTCATATTATTAGCCATATTATGCTTATATGATCGGTAGAACTATAATTACTATACTTTTTACTCTTATTATTATCAATCTAACTCATATTATTAGCCATATTATGCTTATATGGTCGATAGAACGAAAATTACTATACTTATTACACTCACTGTTATCAATCTAACTCATACTATTAACCATATTATGCAATTATGATCGATAGAACGACAATTACTATACTTATTACTCTTATTATTATCAAAATAACTCATATTATTAGCCATATTATGCTTATATGATTGGTAGAACGATAATTACTATACTTATTACTCTTATTATTATCAATCTAACTCATATTATTAGCCATATTATGCTTATGTGATCGATAGAACTACAATTACTATACTTATTGCTCTTATTTTTATCAATCTAACTCATATTATTAGCCATATTATGCTTATATGATCGACAGAACGACAATCACTATACTTATTACACTCACTATCATCAATCTAACTCATATTATTAAATATATTATGCAAACATGATCGATAGAACGACAATTACTATACTTTTTCCTCTTATTACTATCAATCTAACTCATATTATTAGCCATATTATGCTTATATGATCGGTACAACGATAATTACTATACTTATTACTCTTGTTATTATCAATTTATCTCATATTATTAGCCACATTATGCTCGTATGATCGGTGGAACGATAATTACTATACTTATTACTCTTATTATTATCAATCTAACTCATATTATTAGCCATATTATGCTTATATGATCGGTAGAACGATAATTACTATACCTATTACTCTTATTATTATCAATCTAACTCATATTATTAGCCACATTATGCTTGTATGATCGATAGAACTACAATTACTATACTTATTACTCTTATTATTATCAATCTAACTCATATTATTAACCATATTATGCTGATATGATCGATAGAACGACAATTACTATACTTATTACTCTTATTATTATCAATCTAACTCATATTATTAGCCATATTGTGCTTATATGATCGAT
>NW_027474947.1:0-21510 GCF_050947335.1 Megachile rotundata | reverse complement strand
ATCATACGATCGCAATCATACAATCACAATCATACACTCACAATCATTCAATCACAATGATACAATCACAATCATCCAATCACAATCATACGATCACAATCATACAATTACTACTATACAATCACAATCATACAAAAACAATCATACAAAAACAATCATACAACCACAATCATACAATCACAATCATACAATCACAATCATACAATCACAATCATACAATCACAATCATACAATCACAATCATACAATTACAATCATGCAATCACAATCATGCAATTACAATCATACGATCATAATCATACAAGAACAATCATACAATCACAATAATAGAACCATAATCATACAACCACAATCAAACGATCGCAATCATACAATCACAATCATACATTCACAATCATACAATAAAAATCATACAATCACAATCATACCATCGCAATCATACTATCGCAATCATATAATCACAATCATACAATCACAATCATACAATTACAATCATAGAATCACAATCATACAATCACAATCATACAATTACAATCATACAATCACAATCATGCAATTAAAATCATACGATCATAATCATACAAGAACAATCATACAATCACAATAATAGAACCATAATCATACAACCACAATCAAACGATCGCAATCATACAATCACAATCATACAATCACAATCATACAATCACAATCATACAGTCACAATCATACAATCGCAATCATACTATCGCAATCATACAATCACAATCATACAATCACAATCATACAATTACAATCATAGAATCACAATCATGCAATTACAATCATACGATCATAATCATACAAGAACAATCATACAATCACAATAATAGAACCATAATCATTCAACCACAATCAAACGATCGCAATCATACAATCACAATCATACAATCACAATCATACAATCACAATCATACAATCACAATAATAGAACCATAATCATTCAACCACAATCAAACGATCGCAATCATACAATCACAATCATACAATCACAATCATACAATCACAATTATAGAATCACAATCATACAATCACAATCATACAATCACAATCATACCATCACAATCATTCAGGCACAATCATACAATCACAATCATACAATCACAATCATACAAAAACAATCGTGCAATCACAATCATACAATCACAATCGTACAATCGCAATCGAACAATCAGAACCATACGATCACAATCATACAATCACAATCATACAATCTCAATCATACACACGCAATCTTCTCAATCATAATCATACAATCACAGTCATACAATCACAATCATACAATCACAATCATACAAAAACAATCATACAAAAACAATCATACAACCACAATCATACAATCACAATCATACAATCACAACCATACAATCACAATCATACAATCACAATCATTCAACCACAATCGTGCGATCACAATCATACAATCACAATCATACAATCACAATCATACAATCGCAATCATACTATCGCAATCATACAATCACAATCATACAATCACAATCGTTCAATCGCAATCGAACAATCAGAACCATACGATCACAATCATACAATCACAATCATACAATCTCAATCATACATACGCAATCTTCTCAATCACAATCATGCAATTACAATCATACGATCATAATCATACAAGAACAATCATACAATCACAATAATAGAACCATAATCATACAACCAGAATCAAACGATCGCAATCATACTATCGCAATCATACAATCACAATCATACAATCACAATCATACAATCGCAATCAGACAATCACAATCATACAATCACAATCATACAATCACAATCATACAATCGCAATCATACTATCGCAATCATACAATCACAATCATACAATCACAATCATACAATGACAATCATACAATCACAATCATGCAATTACAATCGTACGATCATAATCATACAAGAACAATCATGCAATCACAATAATAGAACCATAATCATACAACCACAATCAAACGATCGCAATCATACAATCACAATCATACAATCACAATCATACAATCACAATCATACAGTCACAATCATACAATCGCAATCATACTATCGCAATCATACAATCACAATCATACAATCACAATCATACAATTACAATCATAGAATCACAATCATGCAATTACAATCATACGATCATAATCATACAAGAACAATCATACAATCACAATAATAGAACCCTAATTATTCAACCACAATCAAACGATCGCAATCATACAATCACAATCATACAATCACAATCATACAATCACAATCATACAATCACAATCATACAATCACAATCATACAATCACAATCATACAATCACAATCATACAATCACAATCATACAATCACAATCATACAATCACAATCATACAATCACAATCATACAATCACAATCATTCAATCATAATCATATAATCACACTCATAAAATTGCAATCATACAATCGCAATCGTACAATCACAATCATACCATCACAATCATTCAGGCACAATCATACAATCACAATCATACAATCACAATCATACAAAAACAATCGTGCAATCACAATCATACAATCACAATCGTACAATCGCAATCGAACAATCAGAACCATACGATCACAATCATACAATCACACTCATACAATCTCAATCATACACACGCAATCTTCTCAATCACAATCATACAATCACAGTCATACAATCACAATCATACAATCACAATCATACAATCACAATCATACAACCACAACCATACACTCACAATCATTCAATCACAATGATACAATCACAATCATCCAATCACAATCATACGATCACAATCATACAATTACTACTATACAATCACAATCATACAAAAACAATCATACAAAAACAATCATACAACCACAATCATACAATCACAATCATACAATCACAACCATACAATCACAATCATACAATCACAATCATTCAATCACAATCATGCGATCACAATCATACAATCACAATCATACAATCACAATCATACAATCGCAATCATACTATCGCAATCATACAATCACAATCATACAATCACAATCATACAATCACAATCATACAATCACAATCATACAATCACAATCATACAAAAACAATCGTGCAATCACAATCATACAATCACAATAGTTCAATCGCAATCGAACAATCAGAACCATACGATCACAATCATACAATCACAATCATGCAATCTCAATCATACATACGCAATCTTCTCAATCACAATCATGCAATTACAATCATACGATCATAATCATACAAGAACAATCATACAATCACAATAATAGAACCATAATCATACAACCAGAATCAAACGATCGCAATCATACTATCGCAATCATACAATCACAATCATACAATCACAATCATACAATCGCAATCAGACAATCACAATCATACAATCACAATCATACAATCACAATCATACAATCGCAATCATACTATCGCAATCATACAATCACAATCATACAATCACAATCATACAATCACAATCATACAATTACAATCATACAATCACAATCATGCAATTACAATCATACGATCATAATCATACAAGAACAATCATACAATCACAATAATAGAACCATAATCATACAACCACAATCAAACGATCGCAATCATACAATCACAAACATACAATCACAATCATACAATCACAATCATACAGTCACAATCATACAATCGCAATCACACTATCGCAATCATACAATCACAATCATACAATCACAATCATACAATTACAATCATAGAATCACAATCATGCAATTACAATCATACGATCATAATCATACAAGAACAATCATACAATCACAATAATGGAACCATAATCATTCAACCACAATCAAACGATCGCAATCATACAATCACAATCATACAATCACAATCATACAATCACAATAATAGAACCATAATCATTCAACCACAATCAAACGATCGCAATCATACAATCACAATCATACAATCACAATCATACAATCACAATCATACAATCACAATCATACAATCACAATCATACAATCACAATCATACAATCACAATCATACAATCACAATCATACAATCACAATCATACAATCACAATCATACAATCACAATCATACAATCACAATCATACAATCACAATCATACAATCACAATCATACAATCACAATCATACAATCACAATCATACAATCACAATCATACAATCACAATCATTCAATCATAATCATATAATCACACTCATAAAATTGCAATCATACAATCGCAATCAAACAATCACAATCATACAATCACAATCATACAATCACAATCATACAATTACAATCATAAAATCACAATCATGCAATTACAATCATACGATCATAATCATACAAGAACAATCATACAATCACAATAATAGAACCATAATCATACAACCACAATCAAACGATCGCAATCATACAATCACAATCATACAATCACAATCATACAATCACAATCATACAATCACAATCATACAATCACAATCATACAATCACAATCATACAATCTCAATCACACACACGCAATCTTCTCAATCACAATCATACAATCACAATCATACAATCACAATCATACAATCACAATCATACAATCACAATCATACAATCACAATCATACAATCACAATCATACAATCACCATCATACAATCGCAATCAAACAATCACAATCATACGATCGCAATCATACAATCACAATCATACACTCACAATCATTCAATCACAATGATACAATCACAATCATCCAATCACAATCATACGATCACAATCATACAATTACTACTATACAATCACAATCATACAAAAACAATCATACAAAAACAATCATACAACCACAATCATACAATCACAATCATACAATCACAATCATACAATCACAATCATACAATCACAATCATACAATCACAATCATACAATCACAATCATACAATTACAATCATACAATCACAATCATGCAATTACAATCATACGATCATAATCATACAAGAACAATCATACAATCACAATAATAGAACCATAATCATACAACCACAATCAAACGATCGCAATCATACAATCACAATCATACATTCACAATCATACAATAACAATCATACAATCACAATCATACAATCGCAATCATACTATCGCAATCATACAATAACAATCATACAATCACAATCATACAATTACAATCATATAATCACAATCATACAATCACAATCATACAATTACAATCATACAATCACAATCATGCAATTAAAATCATACGATCATAATCATACAAGAACAATCATACAATCACAATAATAGAACCATAATCATACAACCACAATCAAACGATCGCAATCATACAATCACAATCATTCAATCATAATCATACAATCACAATCATACAATCACAATCATACAATCACAATCATACAATCACAATCATACAATCACAATCATACAATCACAATCATACAATCACAATCATACAATCACAATCATACAATAAAAATCATACAATCACAATCATACCATCGCAATCATACTATCGCAATCATATAATCACAATCATACAATCACAATCATACAATTACAATCATAGAATCACAATCATACAATCACAATCATACAATTACAATCATACAATCACAATCATGCAATTAAAATCATACGATCATAATCATACAAGAACAATCATACAATCACAATAATAGAACCATAATCATTCAACCACAATCAAACGATCGCAATCATACAATCACAATCATACAATCACAATCATACAATCACAATCATACAATCACAATAATAGAACCATAATCATTCAACCACAATCAAACGATCGCAATCATACAATCACAATCATACAATCACAATCATACAATCACAATTATAGAATCACAATCATACAATCACAATCATACAATCACAATCATACCATCACAATCATTCAGGCACAATCATACAATCACAATCATACAATCACAATCATACAAAAACAATCGTGCAATCACAATCATACAATCACAATCGTACAATCGCAATCGAACAATCAGAACCATACGATCACAATCATACAATCACAATCATACAATCTCAATCATACACACGCAATCTTCTCAATCATAATCATACAATCACAGTCATACAATCACAATCATACAATCACAATCATACAAAAACAATCATACAAAAACAATCATACAACCACAATCATACAATCACAATCATACAATCACAACCATACAATCACAATCATACAATCACAATCATTCAACCACAATCGTGCGATCACAATCATACAATCACAATCATACAATCACAATCATACAATCGCAATCATACTATCGCAATCATACAATCACAATCATACAATCACAATCGTTCAATCGCAATCGAACAATCAGAACCATACGATCACAATCATACAATCACAATCATACAATCTCAATCATACATACGCAATCTTCTCAATCACAATCATGCAATTACAATCATACGATCATAATCATACAAGAACAATCATACAATCACAATAATAGAACCATAATCATACAACCAGAATCAAACGATCGCAATCATACTATCGCAATCATACAATCACAATCATACAATCACAATCATACAATCGCAATCAGACAATCACAATCATACAATCACAATCATACAATCACAATCATACAATCGCAATCATACTATCGCAATCATACAATCACAATCATACAATCACAATCATACAATGACAATCATACAATCACAATCATGCAATTACAATCATACGATCATAATCATACAAGAACAATCATGCAATCACAATAATAGAACCATAATCATACAACCACAATCAAACGATCGCAATCATACAATCACAATCATACAATCACAATCATACAATCACAATCATACAGTCACAATCATACAATCGCAATCATACTATCGCAATCATACAATCACAATCATACAATCACAATCATACAATTACAATCATAGAATCACAATCATGCAATTACAATCATACGATCATAATCATACAAGAACAATCATACAATCACAATAATAGAACCCTAATTATTCAACCACAATCAAACGATCGCAATCATACAATCACAATCATACAATCACAATCATACAATCACAATCATACAATCACAATCATACAATCACAATCATACAATCACAATCATACAATCACAATCATACAATCACAATCATACAATCACAATCATACAATCACAATCATACAATCACAATCATACAATCACAATCATACAATCACAATCATACAATCACAATCATTCAATCATAATCATATAATCACACTCATAAAATTGCAATCATACAATCGCAATCGTACAATCACAATCATACCATCACAATCATTCAGGCACAATCATACAATCACAATCATACAATCACAATCATACAAAAACAATCGTGCAATCACAATCATACAATCACAATCGTACAATCGCAATCGAACAATCAGAACCATACGATCACAATCATACAATCACACTCATACAATCTCAATCATACACACGCAATCTTCTCAATCACAATCATACAATCACAGTCATACAATCACAATCATACAATCACAATCATACAATCACAATCATACAACCACAACCATACACTCACAATCATTCAATCACAATGATACAATCACAATCATCCAATCACAATCATACGATCACAATCATACAATTACTACTATACAATCACAATCATACAAAAACAATCATACAAAAACAATCATACAACCACAATCATACAATCACAATCATACAATCACAACCATACAATCACAATCATACAATCACAATCATTCAATCACAATCATGCGATCACAATCATACAATCACAATCATACAATCACAATCATACAATCGCAATCATACTATCGCAATCATACAATCACAATCATACAATCACAATGATACAATCACAATCATCCAATCACAATCATACGATCACAATCATACAATTACTACTATACAATCACAATCATACAAAAACAATCATACAAAAACAATCATACAACCACAATCATACAATCACAATAATACAATCACAATCATACAATCTCAATCATACAATCACAATCATACAATCAAAATCATACAAACACAATCATACTATCGCAATCATACAATCACAATCATACAATCACAATCATACAATCACAATAATACAATCACTATCATACAATCACAATCATACAATCACAGTCATACTATCGCAATCATACAATCACAATCATACAATCACAATCATACAATCACATTCATACAATCACAATCATACAATCACAATCATGCAATTACAATCATACGATCATAATCATACAAGAACAATCATACAATCACAATAATAGAACGATAATCATTCAACCACAATCAAACGATCGCAATCATACAGTCACAATCATACAATCACAATCATACAATCGCAATCAAACAATCACAATCATACAATCAAAATCATACAACCACAATCATACAATCACAATCATACTATCGCAATCATACAATCACAATCATACAATCACAATCATACAATCACAATCATACGATCACAATCATACAATCGCAATCAGACAATCACAATCATACAATCACAATCATACAATCACAATCATACAATCACAATCATACAATCACAATCATACAATCACAATCATAGAATCACAATCATACAATCACAATCATACAATCACAATCATACAATCATAATCATATAATCACACTCATAAAATTGCAATCATACAATCGCAATCGTACAATCACAATCATACCATCACAATCATACAGGCACATTCATACAATCACAATCATACAATCACAATCATACAATCACAATCATACAATCACAATCATACAAAAACAATCGTGCAATCACAATCATACAATCACAATCGTACAATCGCAATCGAACAATCAGAACCATACGATCACAATCATACAATCACAATCATACAATCTCAATCATACACACGCAATCTTCTCAATCACAATCATACAATCACAATCATACAATCACAATCATACAATCAGAATTATACAATCACAATCATACAATCACAATCATACAATCACAATCATACAATCACCATCATACAATCGCAATCAAACAATCACAATCATACGATCGCAATCATACAATCACAATCATACACTCACAATCATTCAATCACAATGATACAATCACAATCCTCCAATCACAATAATACGATCACAATCATACAATTACTACTATACAATCACAATCATACAAAAACAATCATACAACCACAATCATACAATCACAATCATACAATCACAATCATACAATCACAATCATACAATCACAATCATACAATCACTATCATACAATCACAATCATACAATCACAATCATACAATCACAATCATACAATTACAATCATACAATCACAATCATGCAATTACAATTATACGATCAGAATCATACAAGAACAATCATACAATCACAATAATAGAACCATAATCATACAACCACAATCAAACGATCAGAATCATACAATCACAATCATACAATCTCAATCATACACACGCAATCTTCTCAATCACAATCATACAATCACAATCATACAATCACAATCATACAATCACAATCATACAATCACACTCATACAATCACCATCATACAATCGCAATCAAACAATCACAATCATACGATCGCAATCATACAATCACAATCATACACTCACAATCATACAATCACAATGATACAATCACAATCATCCAATCACAATCATACGATCACAATCATACAATTACTACTATACAATCACAATCATACAAAAACAATCATACAAAAACAATCATACAACCACAATCATACAATCACAATAATACAATCACAATCATACAATCTCAATCATACAATCACAATCATACAATCAAAATCATACAAACACAATCATACTATCGCAATCATACAATCACAATCATACAATCACAATCATACAATCACAATAATACAATCACTATCATACAATCACAATCATACAATCACAGTCATACTATCGCAATCATACAATCACAATCATACAATCACAATCATACAATCACATTCATACAATCACAATCATACAATCACAATCATGCAATTACAATCATACGATCATAATCATACAAGAACAATCATACAATCACAATAATAGAACGATAATCATACAACCACAATCAAACGATCGCAATCATACAGTCACAATCATACAATCACAATCATACAATCGCAATCAAACAATCACAATCATACAATCACAATCATACAACCACAATCATACAATCACAATCATACTATCGCAATCATACAATCACAATCATACAATCACAATCATACAATCACAATCATACGATCACAATCATACAATCGCAATCAGACAATCACAATCATACAATCACAATCATACACTCACAATCATACAATCACAATCATACTGTCGCAATCATACAATCACAATCATACAATCACAATCATACAATCACAATCAAACAATCACAATCATACACTCACAATCATACACTCACAATCATGCAATCACAATGATACAATCACAATCATCCAATCACAATCATACGATCACAATCATACAATTACTACTATACAATCACAATCATACAAAAACAATCATACAATCACAATCATACAATCACAATAATACAATCACTATCATACAATCACAATCATACAATCACAATCATACAATCACAGTCATACTATCGCAATCATACAATCACAATCATACAATCACAATCATACAATCACATTCATACAATCACAATCATACAATCACAATCATGCAATCACAATCATACGATCATAATCATACAAGAACAATCATACAATCACAATAATAGAACGATAATCATACAACCACAATCAAACGATCGCAATCATACAATCACAATCATACAATCACAATCATACAATCGCAATCAAACAATCACAATCATACAATCACAATCATACAATCACAATCATACAATCACAATCATACTATCGCAATCATACAATCACAATCATACAATCACAATCATACAATCACAATCATACGATCACAATCATACAATCGCAATGAGACAATCACAATCATACAATCACAATCATACACTCACAATCATACAATCACAATCATACTGTCGCAATCATACAATCACAATCATACAATCACAATCATACAATCACAATCATACAATTACAATCATACAATCACAATCATGCAATTACAATCATACGATCATAATCATACAAGAACAATCATACAATCACAATAATAGAACCATAATCATACAACCACAATCATACAACCACAATCAAACGATCGCAATCATACAATCACAATCATACAATCACAATCATACATTCACAATCATACAATCGCAATCATACTATCGCAATCATACAATCACAATCATACAATCACAATCATACAATTACAATCATAGAATCACAATCATGCAATTACAATCATACGATCATAATCATACAGGCACAATCATACAATCACAATCATACAATCACAATCATACAAAAACAATCATACAAAAACAATCATACAACCACAATCATACAATCACAATCATACAATCACAACCATACAATCACAATCATACAATCACAATCATACAATCACAATCATACACTCACAATCATACAATCGCAATCATACTATCGCAATCATACAATCACAATCATACAATCACAATCATACAATCACAATCATACAATTACAATCATACAATCACAATCATGCAATTACAATCATACGATCATAATCATACAAGAACAATCATACAATCACAATAATAGAACCATAATCATACAACCACAATCAAACGATCGCAATCATACAATCACAATCATACAATCACAATCATACAATCACAATCATACAATCACAATCATACAATCACAATCATACAATCACAATCATACAATCACAATCATTCAATCACAATCATGCAATCACAATCATACAATCACAATCATACAATCACAATCATACAGTCGCAATCATACTATCGCAATCATACAATCACAATCATACAATCACAATCATACAATCACAATCATACAATCACAATCATTCAATCAGAATCATATAATCACACTCATAAAATTGCAATCATACAATCGCAATCGTACAATCACAATCATACCATCACAATCATACAGGCACAATCATACAATCACAATCATACAATCACAATCATACAATCACAATCATACAATCACAATCATACAATCACAATCATACAATCACAATCATACAAAAACAATCGTGCAATCACAATCATACAATCACAATCGTACAATCGCAATCATACAATCACAATCATACAATCACAATCATACAATTACAATCATACAATCACAATCATGCAATTACAATCATACGATCATAATCATACAAGAACAATCATACAATCACAATAATAGAACCATAATCATACAACCACAATCAAACGATCGCAATCATACAATCACAATCATACATTCACAATCATACAATAACAATCATACAATCACAATCATACAATCGCAATCATACTATCGCAATTATACAATCACAATCATACAATCACAATCATACAATTACAATCATAGAATCACAATCATACAATCACAATCATACAATTACAATCATACAATCACAATCATGCAATTAAAATCAAACGATCATAATCATACAAGAACAATCATACAATCACAGTAATAGAACCATAATCATACAACCACAATCAAACGATCGCAATCATACAATCACAATCATACAATCACAATCATACAATCACAATCATACAGTCACAATCATACAATCGCAATCATACTATCGCAATCATACAATCACAATCATACAATCACAATCATACAATTACAATCATAGAATCACAATCATGCAATTACAATCATACGATCATAATCATACAAGAACAATCATACAATCACAATAATAGAACCATAATCATTCAACCACAATCAAACGATCGCAATCATACAATCACAATCATACAATCACAATCATACAATCACAATCATACAATCACAAACATACAATCACAATCATACAATCACAATCATACAATCACAATCATACAATCACAATCATACAATCACAATCATACAATCACAATCATACAATCACAATGATACAATCACAATCATCCAATCACAATCATACGATCACAATCATACAATTACTACTATACAATCACAATCATACAAAAACAATCATACAAAAACAATCATACAACCACAATCATACAATCACAATCATACAATCACAACCATACAATCACAATCATACAATCACAATCATACAATCACAATCATAAACTCACAATCATACAATCGCAATCATACTATCGCAATCATACAATCACAATCATACAATCACAATCATACAATCACAATCATACAATTACAATCATAAAATCACAATCATGCAATTACAATCATACGATCATAATCATACAAGAACAATCATACAATCACAATAATAGAACCATAATCATACAACCACAATCAAACGATCGCAATCATACAATCACAATCATACAATCACAATCATACAATCACAATCATACAATCACAATCATACAATCACAATCATACAATCACAATCATACAATCACAATCATTCAATCACAATCATGCGATCACAATCATACAATCACAATCATACAATCACAATCATACAATCGCAATCATACTATCGCAATCATACAATCACAATCATACAATCACAATCACAGAATCACAATCATACAATCACAATCATACAAAAACAATCGTGCAATCACAATCATACAATCACAATCGTTCAATCGCAATCGAACAATCAGAACCATACGATCACAATCATACAATCACAATCATACAATCTCAATCATTCATACGCAATCTTCTCAATCACAATCATACAATCACAATCATACAATCACAATCATACAATCACAATCATACAATCACAATCATACAATCACAATCATACAATCACAATCATACAATCACAATCATACAATCACAATCATACAATCACAATCATACAATCACAATCATACAATCACAATCATACAATCACAATCATACAATCACAATCATACAATCACAATCATACAATCCCAATCATACACACGCAATCTTCTCAATCACAATCATACAATCACAGTCACACAATCACAATCATACAATCACAATCATACAATCACAATCATACAACCACAATCATACACTCACAATCATTCAATCACAATGATACAATCACAATCATCCAATCACAATCATACGATCACAATCATACAATTACTACTATACAATCACAATCATACAAAAACAATCATACAAAAACAATCATACAACCACAATCATACAATCACAATCATACAATCACAACCATAAAATCACAATCATACAATCACAATCATACAATCACAATCATACACTCACAATCATACAATCGCAATCATACTATCGCAATCATACAATCACAATCATACAATCACAATCATACAATCACAATCATACAATCACAATCATACAATTACAATCATAAAATCACAATCATGCAATTACAATCATACGATCATAATCATACAAGAACAATCATACAATCTCAATAATAGAACCATAATCATACAACCACAATCAAACGATCGCAATCATACAATCACAATCATACAATCACAATCATACAATCACAATCATACAATCACAATCATACAATCACAATCATACAATCACAATCATACAATCACAATCATACAATCACAATCATACAATCACAATCATTCAATCACAATCATGCGATCACAATCATACAATCCCAATCATACACACGCAATCTTCTCAATCACAATCATACAATCACAATAATAGAACCATAATCATACAACCACAATCAAACGATCGCAATCATACAATCACAATCATACATTCACAATCATACAATAACAATCATACAATCACAATCATACAATCGCAATCATACTATCGCAATCATACAATCACAATCATACAATCACAATCATACAATTACAATCATAGAATCACAATCATACAATCACAATCATACAATTACAATCATACAATCACAATCATGCAATTAAAATCAAACGATCATAATCATACAAGAACAATCATACAATCACAGTAATAGAACCATAATCATACAACCACAATCAAACGATCGCAATCATACAATCACAATCATACAATCACAATCATACAATCACAATCATACAGTCACAATCATACAATCGCAATCATACTATCGCAATCATACAATCACAATCATACAATCACAATCATACAATTACAATCATAGAATCACAATCATGCAATTACAATCATACGATCATAATCATACAAGAACAATCATACAATCACAATAATAGAACCATAATCATTCAGCCACAATCAAACGATCGCAATCATACAATCACAATCATACAATCACAATCATACAATCACAATCATACAATCACAATCATCCAATCACAATCATACAATCACAATCATACAATCACAATCATACAATCACAATCATACAATCACAATCATACAATCACAATCATACAATCACAATCATTCAATCATAATCATTTAATCACACTCATAAAATTGCAATCATACAATCGCAATCGTACAATCACAATCATACCATCACAATCATTCAGGCACAATCATACAATCACAATCATACAATCACAATCATACAATCACAATCATACAAAAACAATCGTGCAATCACAATCATACAATCACAATCGTACAATCGCAATCGAACAATCAGAACCATACGATCACAATCATACAATCACAATCATACAATC
The DNA here is from genome assembly GCF_050947335.1 of Megachile rotundata. Classification (NCBI taxonomy): domain Eukaryota; kingdom Metazoa; phylum Arthropoda; class Insecta; order Hymenoptera; family Megachilidae; genus Megachile; species Megachile rotundata. The sequence goes on along the minus strand of NW_027474947.1, from coordinate 5,680 downwards.
TCAATCATAAACACGCAATCTTCTCAATCACAATCATACAATCACAGTCATACAGTCACAATCATACAATCACAATCATACAATCACAATCATACAACCACAATCATACACTCACAATCATTCAATCACAATGATACAATCACAATCATCCAATCACAATCATACGGTCACAATCATACAATTACTACTATACAATCACAATCATACAAAAACAATAATACAAAAACAATCATACAACCACAATCATACAATCACAATCATACAATCACAACCATACAATCACAATCATACAATCACAATCATACAATCACAATCATAAACTCACAATCATACAATCGCAATCATACTATCGCAATCATACAATCACAATCATACAATCACAATCATACAATCACAATCATACAATTACAATCATAAAATCACAATCATGCAATTACAATCATACGATCATAATCATACAAGAACAATCATACAATCACAATAATAGAACCATAATCATACAACCACAATCAAACGATCGCAATCATACAATCACAATCATACAATCACAATCATACAATCACAATCATACAATCACAATCATACAATCACAATCATACAATCACAATCATACAATCACAATCATACAATCACAATCATACAAAAACAATCGTGCAATCACAATCATACAATCACAATCGTACAATCGCAATCGAACAATCAGAACCATACGATCACAATCATACAATCACAATCATACAATCTCAATCATAAACACGCAATCTTCTCAATCACAATCATACAATCACAGTCATACAGTCACAATCATACAATCACAATCATACAATCACAATCATACAACCACAATCATACACTCACAATCATTCAATCACAATGATACAATCACAATCATCCAATCACAATCATACGGTCACAATCATACAATTACTACTATACAATCACAATCATACAAAAACAATAATACAAAAACAATCATACAACCACAATCATACAATCACAATCATACAATCACAACCATACAATCACAATCATACAATCACAATCATACAATCACAATCATAAACTCACAATCATACAATCGCAATCATACTATCGCAATCATACAATCACAATCATACAATCACAATCATACAATCACAATCATACAATCACAATCATACAATTACAATCATAAAATCACAATCATGCAATTACAATCATACGATCATAATCATACAAGAACAATCATACAATCACAATAATAGAACCATAATCATACAACCACAATCAAACGATCGCAATCATACAATCACAATCATACAATCACAATCATACAATCACAATCATACAATCACAATCATACAATCACAATCATACAATCACAATCATACAATCACAATCATACAATCACAGTCATACAATCACAATCATACAATCACAATCATACAATCACAATCATACAATCACAATCATACAATCACAATCATACAATCACAATCATTCAATCACAATCATGCGATCACAATCATACAATCCCAATCATACACACGCAATCTTCTCAATCACAATCATACAATCACAATAATAGAACCATAATCATACAACCACAATCAAACGATCGCAATCATACAATCACAATCATGCATTCACAATCATACAATAACAATCATACAGTCACAATCATACAATCGCAATCATACTATCGCAATCATACAATCACAATCATACAATCACAATCATACAATTACAATCATAGAATCACAATCATACAATCACAATCATACAATTACAATCATACAATCACAATCATGCAATTAAAATCAAACGATCATAATCATACAAGAACAATCATACAATCACAGTAATAGAACCATAATCATACAACCACAATCAAACGATCGCAATCATACAATCACAATCATACAATCACAATCATACAATCACAATCATACAGTCACAATCATACAATCGCAATCATACTATCGCAATCATACAATCACAATCATACAATCACAATCATACAATTACAATCATAGAATCACAGTCATGCAATTACAATCATACGATCATAATCATACAAGAACAATCATACAATCACAATAATAGAACCATAATCATTCAACCACAATCAAACGATCGCAATCATACAATCACAATCATACAATCACAATCATACAATCACAATCATCCAATCACAATCATACAATCACAATCATACAATCACAATCATACAATCACAATCATACAATCACAATCATACAATCACAATCATTCAATCATAATCATTTAATCACACTCATAAAATTGCAATCATACAATCGCAATCGTACAATCACAATCATACCATCACAATCATTCAGGCACAATCATACAATCACAATCATACAATCACAATCATACAATCACAATCATACAAAAACAATCGTGCAATCACAATCATACAATCACAATCGTACAATCGCAATCGAACAATCAGAACCATACGATCACAATCATACAATCACAATCATACAATCTCAATCATAAACACGCAATCTTCTCAATCACAATCATACAATCACAGTCATACAATCACAATCATACAATCACAATCATACAATCACAATCATACAACCACAATCATACACTCACAATCATTCAATCACAATGATACAATCACAATCATCCAATCACAATCATACGATCACAATCATACAATTACTACTATACAATCACAATCATACAAAAACAATAATACAAAAACAATCATACAACCACAATCATACAATCACAATCATACAATCACAACCATACAATCACAATCATACAATCACAATCATACAATCACAATCATAAACTCACAATCATACAATCGCAATCATACTATCGCAATCATACAATCACAATCATACAATCACAATCATACAATCACAATCATACAATTACAATCATAAAATCACAATCATGCAATTACAATCATACGATCATAATCATACAAGAACAATCATACAATCACAATAATAGAACCATAATCATACAACCACAATCAAACGATCGCAATCATACAATCACAATCATACAATCACAATCATACAATCACAATCATACAATCACAATCATACAATCACAATCATACAATCACAATCATACAATCACAATCATACAATCACAATCATTCAATCACAATCATGCGATCACAATCATACAATCACAATCATACAATCACAATCATACAATCGCAATCATACTATCGCAATCATACAATCACAATCATACAATCACAATCATAGAATCACAATCATACAATCACAATCATACAAAAACAATCGTGCAATCACAATCATACAATCACAATCGTTCAATCGCAATCGAACAATCAGAACCATACGATCACAATCATACAATCACAATCATACAATCTCAATCATACATACGCAATCTTCTCAATCACAATCATACAATCACAATCATACAATCACAATCATACAATCACAATCATACAATCACAATCATACAATCACAATCATACAATCACAATCATACAATCACAATCATACAATCACCATCATACAATCGCAATCAAACAATCACAATCATACGATCGCAATCATACAATCAGAATCATACAAGAACAATCATACAATCACAATAATAGAACCATAATCATACAACCAGAATCAAACGATCGCAATCATACTATCGCAATCATACAATCACAATCATACAATCACAATCATACAATCGCAATCATACAATCACAATCATACAATCACAATCATACAATCACAATCATACAATCACAATCATACAATTACAATCATAGAATCACAATCATGCAATTACAATCATACGATCATAATCATACAAGAACAATCATACAATCACAATAATAGAACCATAATCATTCAACCACAATCAAACGATCGCAATCATACAATCACAATCATACAATCACAATCATACAATCACAATCATACAATCACAATCATACAATCACAATCATACAATCACAATCATACAATCACAATCATACAATCACAATCATACAATGCCAATCATACACACGCAATCTTCTCAGTCACAATCATACAATCACAGTCACACAATCACAATCATACAATCACAATCATACAATCACAATCATACAACCACAATCATACACTCACAATCATTCAATCACAATGATACAATCACAATCATCCAATCACCATCATACGATCACAATCATACAATTACTACTATACAATCACAATCATACAAAAACAATCAGACAAAAACAATCATACAACCACAATCATACAATCACAATCATACAATCACAACCATACAATCACAATCATACAATCACAATCATACAATCACAATCATACACTCACAATCATACAATCGCAATCATACTATCGCAATCATACAATCACAATCATACAATCACAATCATACAATCACAATCATACAATCACAATCATACAATCACAATCATACAATTACAATCATAAAATCACAATCATGCAATTACAATCATACGATCATAATCATACAAGAACAATCATACAATCACAATAATAGAACCATAATCATACAACCACAATCAAACGATCGCAATCATACAATCACAATCATACAATCACAATCATACAATCACAATCATACAATCACAATCATACAATCACAATCATACAAAAACAATCGTGCAATCACAATCATACAATCACAATCGTACAATCGCAATCGAACTATCAGAACCATACGATCACAATCATACAATCACAATCATACAATCTCAATCATACACATGCAATCTTCTCAATCACAATCATACAATCACAATCATACAATCACAATCATACAATCACAATCATACAATCACAATCATACAATCAGAATCATACAATCACAATCATACAATCACAATCATACCATCACAATCATATAGGCACAATCATACAATCACAATCATACAATCACAATCATACAATCACAATCATACAATCACAATCATACACTCACAATCATACAATCGCAATCATACTATCGCAATCATACAATCACAATCATACAATCACAATCATACAATCACAATCATACAATCACAATCATACAATTACAATCATAAAATCACAATCATGCAATTACAATCATACGATCATAATCATACAAGAACAATCATACAATCACAATAATAGAACCATAATCATACAACCACAATCATTCAATCATAATCATATAATCACACTCATAAAATTGCAATCATACAATCGCAATCATACAATCACAATCATACCATCACAATCATACAGGCACAATCATACAATCACAATCATACAATCACAATCATACAATCACAATCATACAAAAACAATCGTGCAATCACAATCATAATATCACAATCGTACAATCGCAATCGAACAATCAGAACCATACGATCACAATCATCAAATCACAATCATACAATCTCAATCATACACACGCAATCTTCTCAATCATAATCATACAATCACAATCATACAATCACAATCATACAATCACAATCATACAATCACAATCATACAATCACAATCATACAATCACAATCATAGAATCACAATCATGCAATTACAATCATACGATCAGAATCATACAAGAACAATCATACAATCACAATCATACAATCTCAATCATACAATCACAGTCATACAATCACAATCATACAATCACCATCATACAATCGCAATCAAACAATCAC
>NW_027474946.1:0-21554 GCF_050947335.1 Megachile rotundata | reverse complement strand
ACAAATACTATACTTATTACTCTTATTATTATCAATCTAACTCATATTATTAGCCATATTATGCTTATATGATCGATAGAACGACAATTACTATACTCACTACACTTAGTATTATCAATCTAACTCATATTATTAGCCATATTATGCTTATATTATCGATAGAACGACAATTACTATACTTATTACTCTTATTATTATAAACCTAACTCATATTATTAGCCATATTATGCTTATATGATCGATAGAACGACAATTACTGTACTTATTACTCTTATTATTATCAATCTAACTCATATTATTAGCCATATTATGCTTATATGATCGATAGAACGACAATTACTATACTTATTACTGTTATTATTATCAATCGGACTCATATTATTACCCATATTATGCTTAAATGATCGATAGAAGGACAATTACTATACTTATTACTGTTATTATTATCAATCTAACTCATATTATTAGCCATATTATGCTTAAATGATCGATAGATCTACAATTACTATACTCATTACTCTTATTATTATCAATCTAACTCATATTATTAGCCATATTATGCTTATATGATCGATAGAACGAGAATTACTATACTCACTACTCTTAGTATTATCAATCTAACTCATATTATTAGCCTTATTATGCTTATATGATCGATAGAACGACAATTACTATACTTATTACTCTTATTATTATCAATCTAACTCATATTATTAGCCATATTATGCTTATATGATCGATAGAACGATAATTACTATACTCACTACTCTTAGTATTATCAATCTAACTCATATTATTAGCCATATTATGCTTATATTATCGATAGAACGACAATTACTTTACTTATTACTCTTATTATTATCAATCTAACTCATATTATTAACCATATTATGCAGATATGATCGATAGAACTACAATTACTATACTCATTACTCTTATTATTATCAATCTAACTCATATTATTAGCCATATTATGCTTAAATGATCGATAGAACGACAATTACTGTACTTATTACTCTTATTATTATCAATCTAACTCGTATTATTAGCCATATTATGCTTATATGATCGATAGAACGACAAATACTATACTTATTACTCTTATTATTATCAATCTAACTCATATTATTAGCCATATTATGCTTATATGATCGATAGAACGACAATTACTATACTCACTACTCTTAGTGTTATCAATCTAACTCATATTATTAGCCATATTATGCTTATATTATCGATAGAACGACAATTACTATACTTATTACTGTTGTTATTATCAATCTAACTCATATTATTAGCCATATTATGCTTATATGATCGATAGAATGAGAATTACTATACTCACTACTCTTAGTATTATCACTCTGACTCATATTATTAACCATATTATGCCGATATGATCGACAGAACTACAATTACTATACTCATTACTCTTATTATTATCAATCTAACTCATATTATTAGCCATATTATGCTTATATGATCGATAGAATGAGAATTACTATACTCACCACTCTTAGTATCATCACTCTAACTCATATTATTAGCCTTATTATGTTTATATGATCCATAGAACGACAATTACCGTAGTTATTACTCTTATTATTATCAATCTAACTCATATTATTAGCCATATTATGCTTATATGATCGATAGAATGAGAATTACTATACTCACTACTCTTAGTATTATCACTCTAACTCATATTATTAACCATGTTATGCCGATATGATCGACAGAACTACAATTACTATACTCATTACTCTTATTATTATCAATCTAACTCATATTATTAGCCATATTATGCTTATATGATCGATAGAATGAGAATTACTATACTCACCACTCTTAGTATTATCACTCTAACTCACATTATTAGCCTTATTATGCTTATATGATCCAAAGAACGACAATTACTATACTTATTACTCTTATTATTATCAATCTAACTCATATTATTAGCCATATTATGCTTATATGATCGATAGAACGAGAATTACTATACTCACTACTCTTAGTATTATCAATCTAACTCATATTATTAGCCTTATTATGCTTATATGATCGATAGAACGACAATTACAATACTTATTAATCTTATTATTGTCAAACTAACTCATAGTATTAGCCATATTATGCTTATATGATCGATAGAACGAGAATTACTATACTCACTACTCTTAGTATTATCAATCTAACTCATATTATTAGCCATATTATGCTTATATTATCGATAGAACGACAATTACTATACTTATTACTGTTATTATTATCAATCTGACTCATATTATTACCCATATTATGCTTAAATGATCGATAGAACGACAATTACTATACTTATTACTCTTATTATTATCAATCTAACTCATATTATTAGCCATATTATGCTTATATGATCGATAGAACGACAAATACTATACTTATTACTCTTATTATTATCAATCTAACTCATATTATTAGCCATATTATGCTTATATGATCGATAGAATGACAATTACTATACTTATTACTGTTATTATTATGAATCTAACTCATATTATTAGCCATATTATGCTTATATGATCGATAGAACGACAAATACTATACTTATTACTCTTATTATTATCAATCTAACTCTTATTATTAGCCATATTATGCTTATATGATCGATAGAACGAGAATTACTATACTCACTACTCTTAGTATTATCAATCTAACTCATATTATTAGCCATATTATGATTATATTATCGATAGAACGACAATTACTATACTCATTACTGTTATTATTATCAATCTAACTCATATTATTAGCCATATTATGCTTAAATGATCGATAGATCTACAATTACTATTCTCATTACTCTTATTATTATCAATCTAACTCGTATTATTAGCCATATTATGCTTACATGATCGATAGAACGACAAATACTATACTTATTACTCTTATTATTATCAATCTAACTCATATTACTAGCCATATTATGCTTATAAGATCGATAGAATGAGAATTACTGTACTCACTACTCTTAGTATTATCACTCTAACTCATATTATTAGCCATATTATGCTTATATTATCGACAGAACGACAATTACTATACTTATTACTCTTATTATTATCAATCTAACTCATATTATTAACCATATTATGCAGATATGATCGATAGAACTACAATTACTATACACATTACTCTTATTATTATCAATCTAACTCATATTATTAGCCATATTATGCTTAAATGATCGATAGAACGACAATTACTATACATATTACTCTTATTATTATCAATCTAACTCGTATTATTAGCCATATTATGCTTATATGATCGATAGAACGACAAATACTATACTTATTACTCTTATTATTATCAATCTAACTCATATTATTAGCCATATTATGCTTATATGATCGATAGAACGACAATTACTATACTCACTACACTTAGTATTATCAATCTAACTCATATTATTAGCCATATTATGCTTATATTATCGATAGAACGACAATTACTATACTTATTACTCTTATTATTATAAACCTAACTCATATTATTAGCCATATTATGCTTATATGATCGATAGAACGACAATTACTGTACTTATTACTCTTATTATTATCAATCTAACTCATATTATTAGCCATATTATGCTTATATGATCGATAGAACGACAATTACTATACTTATTACTGTTATTATTATCAATCGGACTCATATTATTACCCATATTATGCTTAAATGATCGATAGAAGGACAATTACTATACTTATTACTGTTATTATTATCAATCTAACTCATATTATTAGCCATATTATGCTTAAATGATCGATAGATCTACAATTACTATACTCATTACTCTTATTATTATCAATCTAACTCATATTATTAGCCATATTATGCTTATATGATCGATAGAACGAGAATTACTATACTCACTACTCTTAGTATTATCAATCTAACTCATATTATTAGCCTTATTATGCTTATATTATCGATAGAACGACAATTACTATACTTATTACTCTTATTATTATCAATCTAACTCATATTATTAGCCATATTATGCAGATATGATCGATAGAACGACAATTACTATACTTCTTACACTTATTATTATCAATCTATCTCATATTATTAGCCATATTATGCTTATATGATCGATAGAACGACAATTACTATACTTATTACTGTTATTATTATCAATCTGACTCATATTATTACCCATATTATGCTTAAATGATCGATAGAAGGACAATTACTATACTTATTACTGTTATTATTATCAATCTAACTCATATTATTAGCCATATTATGCTTAAATGATCGATAGATCTACAATTACTATACTCATTACTCTTATTATTATCAATCTAACTCATATTATTAGCCATATTATGCTTATATGATCGATAGAACGACAATTACTATACTTATTACTGTTATTATTATCAATCTGACTCATATTATTAGCCATATTATGCTTATATGATCGATAGACCTACAATTACTATACTCATTACTCTTATTATTATCAATCCAACTCATATTATTACCCGTATTATGCTGATATGATCGATAGAACGACATTCACTATACTTATTACACTCACTATTATCAATCTAACTCATATTATTAACCATATTATGCAGATATGATCGATAGAACGACAATTACTATACTTATTACTCTTATTATTATCATTCTAACTCATATTATTAACCGTATTATGCAGATATTATCGATAGAACTACAATTACTATACTCATTACTCTTATTATTATCAATCTAACTCATATTATTAGCCATATTATGCTTATATGATCGATAGAACGACAATTACTATACTCACTACTCTTAGTATTATCAATCTAACTCATATTATTAGCCATATCATGCTTATATTATCGATAGAACGACAATTACTATACTTATTACTGTTATTATTATCAATCTAACTCATATTATTAGTCATATTATGCTTATATGATCGATAGTACGACAATTACTATACTCATTGCTCTTATTATTATCAATCTAACTCATATTATTAACCATATTATGCAATTATGATCGACAGAACGACAATTACTATACTTATTACACTTATTATTATCAATCTAACTCATATTATTAGCCATATTATGCTTATATGATCGATAGAACGACAATTACTATACTCATTACTCTTATTATTATCAATCTAACTCATATTATTAGCCATATTATGCTTATATGATCGATAGAACGACAATTACTATACTCACTACTCTTAGTATTATCAATCTAACTCATATTATTAGCCATATTATGCTTATATTATCGATAGAACGACAATTACTATACTTATTACTGTTATTATTATCAATCTAACTCATATTATTAACCATATTATGCAATTATGATCGACAGAACGACAATTACTATACTTATTACACTTATTATTATCAATCTAACTCATATTATTAGCCATATTATGCTCATATGATCGATAGAACGACAATTACTATACTCATTACTCTTATTATTATCAATCTAACTCATATTATTAGCCATATTATGCTTATATGATCGATAGAACGACAATTACTATACTCACTACTCTTAGTATTATCAATCTAACTCATATTATTAGCCATATTATGCTTATATTATCGATAGAACGACAATTACTATACTTATTACTGTTATTATTATCAATCTAACTCATATTATTAGCCATATTATGCTCATATGATCGAGAGAACGAGAATTACTATACTTATTACTCTTATTATTATCAATCTAACTCATATTATTAGCCATATTATGCTTATATGTTCGATAGAACCACAATTACTATACTTATTACTCTTATTATTATAAACCTAACTCATATTATTAGCCATATTATGCTTATATGATCGATAGAACGACAATTACTATACTCACTACTCTTAGTATTATCAATCTAACTCATATTATTAGCCATATTATGCTTATATTATCGATAGAACGACAATTACTATACTTATTACTGTTATTATTATCAATCTAACTCATATTATTAGCCATATTATGCTTATATGATCGATAGAATGAGAATTACTATACTCACTACTCTTAGTATTATCACTCTAACTCATATTATTAGCCATATTATGCTCATATGATCGAGAGAACGAGAATTACTATACTTATTACTCTTATTATTATCAATCTAACTCATATTATTAGCCATATTATGCTTATATGTTCGATAGAACGACAATTACTATACTTATTACTCTTATTATTATAAACCTAACTCATATTATTAGCCATATTATGCTTATATGATCGATAGAACGACAATTACTGTACTTATTACTCTTATTATTATCAATCTAACTCATATTATTAGCCATATTATGCTTATATGATCGATAGAACGACAATTACTATACTTATTACTGTTATTATTATCAATCGGACTCATATTATTACCCATATTATGCTTAAATGATCGATAGAAGGACAATTACTATACTTATTACTGTTATTATTATCAATCTAACTCATATTATTAGCCATATTATGCTTAAATGATCGATAGATCTACAATTACTATACTCATTACTCTTATTATTATCAATCTAACTCATATTATTAGCCATATTATGCTTATATGATCGATAGAACGAGAACTACTATACTCACTACTCTTAGTATTATCAATCTAACTCATATTATTAGCCTTATTATGCTTATATGATCGATAGAACGACAATTACTATACTTATTACTGTTATTATTATCAATCTGACTCATATTATTACCCATATTATGCTTAAATGATCGATAGAACGACAATTACTATACTTATTACTGTTATTATTATCAATCTAACTCATATTATTAGCCATATTATGCTTAAATGATCGATAGATCTACAATTACTATACTCATTACTCTTATTATTATCAATCTAACTCATATTATTAGCCATATTATGCTTATATGATCGATAGAACGAGAATTACTATACTCACTACTCTTAGTATTATCAATCTAACTCATATTATTAGCCTTATTATGCTTATATGATCGATAGAACGACAATTACTATACTTATTACTCTTATTATTATCAATCTAAACTCATATTATTAGCCATATTATGCTTATATGATCGATAGAACGAGAATTACTATACTCACTACTCTTAGTATTATCAATCTAACTCATATTATTAGCCATATTATGCTTATATTATCGATAGAACGACAATTACTATACTTATTACTGTTATTATTATCAATCTGACTCATATTATTACCCATATTATGCTTAAATGATCGATAGAACGACAATTACTATACTTATTACTCTTATTATTATCAATCTAACTCATATTATTAGCCATATTATGCTTATATTATCAATAGAACGACAATTACTATACTTATTACTGTTATTATTATCAATCTAACTCATATTATTAGCCATATTATGCTTAGGTGATCGATAGAATGAGAATTACTATACTCACTACTCTTAGTATTATCACTCTAACTCATATTATTAACCATGTTATGCCGATATGATCGACAGAACTACAATTACTATACTCATTACTCTTATTATTATCAATCTAACTCATATTATTAGCCATATTATGCTTATATGATCGATAGAATGAGAATTACTATACTCACCACTCTTAGTATTATCACACTAACTCACATTATTAGCCTTATTATGCTTATATGATCCAAAGAACGACAATTACTATACTTATTACTCTTATTATTATCAATCTAACTCATATTATTAGCCATATTATGCTTATATGATCGATAGAATGAGAATTACTATACTCACTACTCTTAGTATTATCACTCTAACTCATATTATTAACCATGTTATGCCGATATGATCGACAGAACTACAATTACTATACTCATTACTCTTATTATTATCAATCTAACTCATATTATTAGCCATATTATGCTTATATGATCGATAGAATGGGAATTACTATACTCACCACTCTTAGTATTATCACTCTAACTCACATTATTAGCCTTATTATGCTTATATGATCCATAGAACGACAATTACCGTAGTTATTACTCTTATTATTATCAATCTAACTCATATTACTAGCCATATTACGCTTATATGATCGATAGAACGAGAATTACTATACTCACTACTCTTAGTATTATCAATCTAACTCATATTATTAGCCATATTATGGTTATATTATCGATAGAACGACAATTACTATACTTATTACTGTTATTATTATCAATCTAACTCATATTATTAGCCATATTATGCTTAAATGATCGATAGAATGAGAATTACTGTACTCACCACTCTTAGTATTATCAATCTAACTCATATTATTAGCCATATTACGCTTATATGATCGATAGAACGACAATTACTATACTTATTACTGTTATTGTTATGAATCTGACTCATATTATTAGCCATATTATGCTTATATGATCGATAGACCTACAATTACTATACTCATTACTCTTATTATTATCAATCCAACTCATATTATTACCCGTATTATGCTGATATGATCGATAGAACGACATTCACTATACTTATTACACTCACTATTATCAATCTAACTCATATTATTAACCATATTATGCAGATATGATCGATAGAACGACAATTACTATACTTATTACTCTTATTATTATCATTCTAACTCATATTATTAACCATATTATGCAGATATGATCGATAGAACTACAATTACTATACTCATTTCTCTTATTATTATCAATCTAACTCATATTATTAGCCATATTATGCTTATATTATCGATAGAACGACAATTACTATACTTATTACTGTTATTATTATCAATCTGACTCATATTATTACCCATATTATGCTTAAATGATCGATAGAACGACAATTACTATACTTATTACTGTTATTATTATCAATCTAACTCATATTATTAGCCATATTATGCTTAAATGATCGATAGATCTACAATTACTATACTCATTACTCTTATTATTATCAATCTAACTCATATTATTAGCCATATTATGCTTATATGATCGATAGAACGAGAATTACTATACTCACTACTCTTAGTATTATCAATCTAACTCATATTATTAGCCTTATTATGCTTATATGATCGATAGAACGACAATTACTATACTTATTACTCTTATTATTGTCAAACTAACTCATAGTATTAGCCATATTATGCTTATATGATCGATAGAACGAGAATTACTATACTCACTACTCTTAGTATTATCAATCTAACTCATATTATTAGCCATATTATGCTTATATTATCGATAGAACGACAATTACTATACTTATTACTGTTATTATTATCAATCTGACTCATATTATTACCCATATTATGCTTAAATGATCGATAGAACGACAATTACTATACTTATTACTCTTATTATTATCAATCTAACTCATATTATTAGCCATATTATGCTTATATGATCGATAGAACGACAAATACTATACTTATTACTCTTATTATTATCAATCTAACTCATATTATTAGCCATATTATGCTTATATGATCGATAGAATGACAATTACTATACTTATTACTGTTATTATTATGAATCTGACTCATATTATTAGCCATATTATGCTTATATGATCGATATACCTACAATTACTATACTCATTACTCTTATTATTATCAATCCAACTCATATTATTACCCGTATTATGCTGATATGATCGATAGAACGACATTCACTATACTTATTACACTCACTATTATCAATCTAACTCATATTATTAGCCATATTATGCTTAAATGATCGATAGATCTACAATTACTATACTCATTACTCTTATTATTATCAATCTAACTCATATTATTAGCCATATTATGCTTATATGATCGATAGAACGAGAATTACTATACTCACTACTCTTAGTATTATCAATCTAACTCATATTATTAGCCTCATTATGCTTATATGATCGATAGAACGAGAATTACTATACTCACTACTCTTAGTATTATCAATCTAACTCATACTATTAGCCATATTATGCTTATATTATCGATAGAACGACAATTACTATACTTATTACTGTTATTATTATCAATCTGACTCATATTATTACCCATATTATGCTTAAATGATCGATAGAACGACAATTACTATACTTATTACTCTTATTATTATCAATCTAACTCATATTATTAGCCATATTATGCTTTTATTATCGATAGAACGACAATTACTATACTTATTACTGTTATTATTATCAATCTAACTTATATTATGAGCCATATTATGCTTATATGATCGATAGAATGAGAATTACTATACTCACTACTCTTAGTATTATCACTCTAACTCATATTATTAACCATGTTATGCCGATATGATCGACAGAACTACAATTACTATACTCATTACTCTTATTATTATCAATCTAACTCATATTATTAGCCATATTATGCTTATATGATCGATAGAATGAGAATTCCTATACTCACCACTCTTAGTATTATCACTCTAACTCACATTATTAGCCTTATTATGCTTATATGATCCATAGAACGGCAATTACCGTAGTTATTACTCTTATTATTATCAATCTAACTCATATTACTAGCCATATTATGCTTATATGATCGATAGAACGAGAATTACTATACTCACTACTCTTAGTATTATCAATCTAACTCATATTATTAGCCATATTATGGTTATATTATCGAGAGAACTACAATTACTATACTTATTACTGTTATTATTATCAATCTAACTCATATTATTAGCCATATTATGCTTAAATGATCGATAGAATGACAATTACTGTACTCACTACTCTTAGTATTATCAATCTAACTCATATTATTAGCCATATTATGCTTATATGATCGATAGAACGACAATTACTATACTCACTACTCTTAGTATTATCAATCTAACTCATATTATTAGCCATATTATGCTTATATTATCGATAGAACGACAATTACTATACTTATTACTGTTATTATTATCAATCTAACTCATATTATTAACCATATTATGCAATTATGATCGACAGAACGACAATTACTATACTTATTACACTTATTATTATCAATCTAACTCATATTATTAGCCATATTATGCTCATATGATCGATAGAACGACAATTACTATACTCATTACGCTTATTATTATCAATCTAACTCATATTATTAGCCATATTATGCTTATATGATCGATAGAACGACAATTACTATACTCACTACTCTTAGTATTATCAATCTAACTCATATTATTAGCCATATTATGCTTATATTATCGATAGAACGACAATTACTATACTTATTACTGTTATTATTATCAATCTAACTCATATTATTAGCCATATTATGCTCATATGATCGAGAGAACGAGAATTACTATACTTATTACTCTTATTATTATCAATCTAACTCATATTATTAGCCATATTATGCTTATATGTTCGATAGAACCACAATTACTATACTTATTACTCTTATTATTATAAACCTAACTCATATTATTAGCCATATTATGCTTATATGATCGATAGAACGACAATTACTATACTCACTACTCTTAGTATTATTAATCTAACTCATATTATTAGCCATATTATGCTTATATTATCGATAGAACGACAATTACTATACTTATTACTGTTATTATTATCAATCTAACTCATATTATTAGCCATATTATGCTTATATGATCGATAGAATGAGAATTACTATACTCACTACTCTTAGTATTATCACTCTAACTCATATTATTAGCCATATTATGCTCATATGATCGAGAGAACGAGAATTACTATACTTATTACTCTTATTATTATCAATCTAACTCATATTATTAGCCATATTATGCTTATATGTTCGATAGAACGACAATTACTATACTTATTACTCTTATTATTATAAACCTAACTCATATTATTAGCCATATTATGCTTATATGATCGATAGAACGACAATTACTGTACTTATTACTCTTATTATTATCAATCTAACTCATATTATTAGCCATATTATGCTTATATGATCGATAGAACGACAATTACTATACTTATTACTGTTATTATTATCAATCGGACTCATATTATTACCCATATTATGCTTAAATGATCGATAGAAGGACAATTACTATACTTATTACTGTTATTATTATCAATCTAACTCATATTATTAGCCATATTATGCTTAAATGATCGATAGATCTACAATTACTATACTCATTACTCTTATTATTATCAATCTAACTCATATTATTAGCCATATTATGCTTATATGATCGATAGAACGAGAACTACTATACTCACTACTCTTAGTATTATCAATCTAACTCATATTATTAGCCTTATTATGCTTATATGATCGATAGAACGACAATTACTATACTTATTACTGTTATTATTATCAATCTGACTCATATTATTACCCATATTATGCTTAAATGATCGATAGAACGACAATTACTATACTTATTACTGTTATTATTATCAATCTAACTCATATTATTAGCCATATTATGCTTAAATGATCGATAGATCTACAATTACTATACTCATTACTCTTATTATTATCAATCTAACTCATATTATTAGCCATATTATGCTTATATGATCGATAGAACGAGAATTACTATACTCACTACTCTTAGTATTATCAATCTAACTCATATTATTAGCCTTATTATGCTTATATGATCGATAGAACGACAATTACTATACTTATTACTCTTATTATTATCAATCTAACTCATATTATTAGCCATATTATGCTTATATGATCGATAGAACGAGAATTACTATACTCACTACTCTTAGTATTATCAATCTAACTCATATTATTAGCCATATTATGCTTATATTATCGATAGAACGACAATTACTATACTTATTACTGTTATTATTATCAATCTGACTCATATTATTACCCATATTATGCTTAAATGATCGATAGAACGAGAACTACTATACTCACTACTCTTAGTATTATCAATCTAACTCATATTATTAGCCATATTATGCTTATATGATCGATAGAATGGGAATTACTATACTCACCACTCTTAGTATTATCACTCTAACTCACATTATTAGCCTTATTATGCTTATATGATCCATAGAACGACAATTACCGTAGTTATTACTCTTATTATTATCAATCTAACTCATATTACTAGCCATATTACGCTTATATGATCGATAGAACGAGAATTACTATACTCACTACTCTTAGTATTATCAATCTAACTCATATTATTAGCCATATTATGGTTATATTATCGATAGAACGACAATTACTATACTTATTACTGTTATTATTATCAATCTAACTCATATTATTAGCCATATTATGCTTAAATGATCGATAGAATGAGAATTACTGTACTCACCACTCTTAGTATTATCAATCTAACTCATATTATTAGCCATATTATGCTTATATGATCGATAGAACGACAATTACTATACTTATTACTGTTATTGTTATGAATCTGACTCATATTATTAGCCATATTATGCTTATATGATCGATAGACCTACAATTACTATACTCATTACTCTTATTATTATCAATCCAACTCATATTATTACCCGTATTATGCTGATATGATCGATAGAACGACATTCACTATACTTATTACACTCACTATTATCAATCTAACTCATATTATTAACCATATTATGCAGATATGATCGATAGAACGACAATTACTATACTTATTACTCTTATTATTATCATTCTAACTCATATTATTAACCATATTATGCAGATATGATCGATAGAACTACAATTACTATACTCATTTCTCTTATTATTATCAATCTAACTCATATTATTAGCCATATTATGCTTATATTATCGATAGAACGACAATTACTATACTTATTACTGTTATTATTATCAATCTGACTCATATTATTACCCATATTATGCTTAAATGATCGATAGAACGACAATTACTATACTTATTACTGTTATTATTATCAATCTAACTCATATTATTAGCCATATTATGCTTAAATGATCGATAGATCTACAATTACTATACTCATTACTCTTATTATTATCAATCTAACTCATATTATTAGCCATATTATGCTTATATGATCGATAGAACGAGAATTACTATACTCACTACTCTTAGTATTATCAATCTAACTCATATTATTAGCCTTATTATGCTTATATGATCGATAGAACGACAATTACTATACTTATTACTCTTATTATTGTCAAACTAACTCATAGTATTAGCCATATTATGCTTATATGATCGATAGAACGAGAATTACTATACTCACTACTCTTAGTATTATCAATCTAACTCATATTATTAGCCATATTATGCTTATATTATCGATAGAACGACAATTACTATACTTATTACTGTTATTATTATCAATCTGACTCATATTATTACCCATATTATGCTTAAATGATCGATAGAACGACAATTACTATACTTATTACTCTTATTATTATCAATCTAACTCATATTATTAGCCATATTATGCTTATATGATCGATAGAACGACAAATACTATACTTATTACTCTTATTATTATCAATCTAACTCATATTATTAGCCATATTATGCTTATATGATCGATAGAATGACAATTACTATACTTATTACTGTTATTATTATGAATCTGACTCATATTATTAGCCATATTATGCTTATATGATCGATATACCTACAATTACTATACTCATTACTCTTATTATTATCAATCCAACTCATATTATTACCCGTATTATGCTGATATGATCGATAGAACGACATTCACTATACTTATTACATTCACTATTATCAATCTAACTCATATTATTAGCCATATTATGCTTAAATGATCGATAGATCTACAATTACTATACTCATTACTCTTATTATTATCAATCTAACTCATATTATTAGCCATATTATGCTTATATGATCGATAGAACGAGAATTACTATACTCACTACTCTTAGTATTATCAATCTAACTCATATTATTAGCCTCATTATGCTTATATGATCGATAGAACGAGAATTACTATACTCACTACTCTTAGTATTATCAATCTAACTCATACTATTAGCCATATTATGCTTATATTATCGATAGAACGACAATTACTATACTTATTACTGTTATTATTATCAATCTGACTCATATTATTACCCATATTATGCTTAAATGATCGATAGAACGACAATTACTATACTTATTACTCTTATTATTATCAATCTAACTCATATTATTAGCCATATTATGCTTTTATTATCGATAGAACGACAATTACTATACTTATTACTGTTATTATTATCAATCTAACTTATATTATGAGCCATATTATGCTTATATGATCGATAGAATGAGAATTACTATACTCACTACTCTTAGTATTATCACTCTAACTCATATTATTAACCATGTTATGCCGATATGATCGACAGAACTACAATTACTATACTCATTACTCTTATTATTATCAATCTAACTCATATTATTAGCCATATTATGCTTATATGATCGATAGAATGAGAATTCCTATACTCACCACTCTTAGTATTATCACTCTAACTCACATTATTAGCCTTATTATGCTTATATGATCCATAGAACGGCAATTACCGTAGTTATTACTCTTATTATTATCAATCTAACTCATATTACTAGCCATATTATGCTTATATGATCGATAGAACGAGAATTACTATACTCACTACTCTTAGTATTATCAATCTAACTCATATTATTAGCCATATTATGGTTATATTATCGAGAGAACTACAATTACTATACTTATTACTGTTATTATTATCAATCTAACTCATATTATTAGCCATATTATGCTTAAATGATCGATAGAATGACAATTACTGTACTCACTACTCTTAGTATTATCAATCTAACTCATATTATTAGCCATATTATGCTTATATGATCGATAGAACGACAATTACTATACTCACTACTCTTAGTATTATCAATCTAACTCATATTATTAGCCATATTATGCTTATATTATCGATAGAACGACAATTACTATACTTATTACTGTTATTATTATCAATCTAACTCATATTATTAACCATATTATGCAATTATGATCGACAGAACGACAATTACTATACTTATTACACTTATTATTATCAATCTAACTCATATTATTAGCCATATTATGCTCATATGATCGATAGAACGACAATTACTATACTCATTACGCTTATTATTATCAATCTAACTCATATTATTAGCCATATTATGCTTATATGATCGATAGAACGACAATTACTATACTCACTACTCTTAGTATTATCAATCTAACTCATATTATTAGCCATATTATGCTTATATTATCGATAGAACGACAATTACTATACTTATTACTGTTATTATTATCAATCTAACTCATATTATTAGCCATATTATGCTCATATGATCGAGAGAACGAGAATTACTATACTTATTACTCTTATTATTATCAATCTAACTCATATTATTAGCCATATTATGCTTATATGTTCGATAGAACCACAATTACTATACTTATTACTCTTATTATTATAAACCTAACTCATATTATTAGCCATATTATGCTTATATGATCGATAGAACGACAATTACTATACTCACTACTCTTAGTATTATCAATCTAACTCATATTATTAGCCATATTATGCTTATATTATCGATAGAACGACAATTACTATACTTATTACTGTTATTATTATCAATCTAACTCATATTATTAGCCATATTATGCTTATATGATCGATAGAATGAGAATTACTATACTCACTACTCTTAGTATTATCACTCTAACTCATATTATTAGCCATATTATGCTCATATGATCGAGAGAACGAGAATTACTATACTTATTACTCTTATTATTATCAATCTAACTCATATTATTAGCCATATTATGCTTATATGTTCGATAGAACGACAATTACTATACTTATTACTCTTATTATTATAAACCTAACTCATATTATTAGCCATATTATGCTTATATGATCGATAGAACGACAATTACTGTACTTATTACTCTTATTATTATCAATCTAACTCATATTATTAGCCATATTATGCTTATATGATCGATAGAACGACAATTACTATACTTATTACTGTTATTATTATCAATCGGACTCATATTATTACCCATATTATGCTTAAATGATCGATAGAAGGACAATTACTATACTTATTACTGTTATTATTATCAATCTAACTCATATTATTAGCCATATTATGCTTAAATGATCGATAGATCTACAATTACTATACTCATTACTCTTATTATTATCAATCTAACTCATATTATTAGCCATATTATGCTTATATGATCGATAGAACGAGAACTACTATACTCACTACTCTTAGTATTATCAATCTAACTCATATTATTAGCCTTATTATGCTTATATGATCGATAGAACGACAATTACTATACTTATTACTGTTATTATTATCAATCTGACTCATATTATTACCCATATTATGCTTAAATGATCGATAGAACGACAATTACTATACTTATTACTGTTATTATTATCAATCTAACTCATATTATTAGCCATATTATGCTTAAATGATCGATAGATCTACAATTACTATACTCATTACTCTTATTATTATCAATCTAACTCATATTATTAGCCATATTATGCTTATATGATCGATAGAACGAGAATTACTATACTCACTACTCTTAGTATTATCAATCTAACTCATATTATTAGCCTTATTATGCTTATATGATCGATAGAACGACAATTACTATACTTATTACTCTTATTATTATCAATCTAACTCATATTATTAGCCATATTATGCTTATATGATCGATAGAACGAGAATTACTATACTCACTACTCTTAGTATTATCAATCTAACTCATATTATTAGCCATATTATGCTTATATTATCGATAGAACGACAATTACTATACTTATTACTGTTATTATTATCAATCTGACTCATATTATTACCCATATTATGCTTAAATGATCGATAGAACGACAATTACTATACTTATTACTCTTATTATTATCAATCTAACTCATATTATTAGCCATATTATGCTTATATTATCAATAGAACGACAATTACTATACTTATTACTGTTATTATTATCAATCTAACTCATATTATTAGCCATATTATGCTTAGGTGATCGATAGAATGAGAATTACTATACTCACTACTCTTAGTATTATCACTCTAACTCATATTATTAACCATGTTATGCCGATATGATCGACAGAACTACAATACTATACTCATTACTCTTATTATTATCAATCTAACTCATATTATTAGCCATATTATGCTTATATGATCGATAGAATGAGAATTACTATACTCACCACTCTTAGTATTATCACTCTAACTCACATTATTAGCCTTATTATGCTTATATGATCCAAAGAACGACAATTACTATACTTATTACTCTTATTATTATCAATCTAACTCAGATTATTAGCCTTATTATGCTTATATGATCGATAGAATGAGAATTACTATACTCACTACTCTAGTATTATC
The DNA here is from genome assembly GCF_050947335.1 of Megachile rotundata. NCBI lineage: Eukaryota > Metazoa > Arthropoda > Insecta > Hymenoptera > Megachilidae > Megachile > Megachile rotundata. The sequence goes on along the minus strand of NW_027474946.1, from coordinate 3,013 downwards.
ACTCTAACTCATATTATTAACCATGTTATGCGATATGATCGACAGAACTACAATTACTATACTCATTACTCTTATTATTATCAATCTAACTCATATTATTAGCCATATTATGCTTATATGATCGATAGAATGGGATTACTATACTCACCACTCTTAGTATTATCACTCTAACTCACATTATTAGCCTTATTATGCTTATATGATCCATAGAACGACAATTACCGTAGTATTACTCTTATTATTATCAATCCAACTCATATTACTAGCCATATTACGCTTATATGATCGATAGAACGAGAATTACTATACTCACTACTCTTAGTATTATCAATCTAACTCATATTATTAGCCATATTATGGTTATATTATCGATAGAACGACAATTACTATACTTATTACTGTTATTATTATCAATCTAACTCATATTATTAGCCATATTATGCTTAAATGATCGATAGAATGAGAATTACTGTACTCACCACTCTTAGTATTATCAATCTAACTCATATTATTAGCCATATTATGCTTATATGATCGATAGAACGACAATTACTATACTTATTACTGTTATTATTATGAATCTGACTCATATTATTAGCCATATTATGCTTATATGATCGATAGACCTACAATTACTATACTCATTACTCTTATTATTATCAATCCAACTCATATTATTACCCGTATTATGCTGATATGATCGATAGAACGACATTCACTATACTTATTACACTCACTATTATCAATCTAACTCATATTATTAACCATATTATGCAGATATGATCGATAGAACGACAATTACTATACTTATTACTCTTATTATTATCATTCTAACTCATATTATTAACCATATTATGCAGATATGATCGATAGAACTACAATTACTATACTCATTTCTCTTATTATTATCAATCTAACTCATATTATTAGCCATATTATGCTTATATTATCGATAGAACGACAATTACTATACTTATTACTGTTATTATTATCAATCTGACTCATATTATTACCCATATTATGCTTAAATGATCGATAGAACGACAATTACTATACTTATTACTGTATTATTATCAATCTAACTCATATTATTAGCCATATTATGCTTAAATGATCGATAGATCTACAATTACTATACTCATTACTCTTATTATTATCAATCTAACTCATATTATTAGCCATATTATGCTTATATGATCGATAGAACGAGAATTACTATACTCACTACTCTTAGTATTATCAATCTAACTCATATTATTAGCCTTATTATGCTTATATGATCGATAGAACGACAATTACTATACTTATTACTCTTATTATTGTCAAACTAACTCATAGTATTAGCCATATTATGCTTATATGATCGATAGAACGAGAATTACTATACTCACCTACTCTTAGTATTATCAATCTAACTCATATTATTAGCCATATTATGCTTATATTATCGATAGAACGACAATTACTATACTTATTACTGTTATTATTATCAATCTGACTCATATTATTACCCATATTATGCTTATATGATCGATAGAACGACAATTACTATACTTATTACTCTTATTATTATCAATCTAACTCATATTATTAGCCATATTATGCTTATATGATCGATAGAACGACAAATACTATACTTATTACTCTTATTATTATCAATCTAACTCATATTATTAGCCATATTATGCTTATATGATCGATAGAATGACAATTACTATACTTATTACTGTTATTATTATGAATCTGACTCATATTATTAGGCCATATTATGCTTATATGATCGATAGACCTACAATTACTATACTCATTACTCTTATTATTATCAATCCAACTCATATTATTACCCGTATTATGCTGATATGATCGATAGAACGACATTCACTATACTTATTACACTCACTATTATCAATCTAACTCATATTATTAGCCATATTATGCTTAAATGATCGATAGATCTACAATTAGTATACTCATTACTCTTATTATTATCAATCTAACTCATATTATTAGCCATATATGCTTATATGATCGATAGAACGAGAATTACTATACTCACTACTCTTAGTATTATCAATCTAACTCATATTATTAGGCCTCATTATGCTTATATGATCGATAGAACGAGAATTACTATACTCACTACTCTTAGTATTATCAATCTAACTCATACTATTAGCCATATTATGCTTATATTATCGATAGAACGACAATTACTATACTTATTACTGTTATTATTATCAATCTGACTCATATTATTACCCATATTATGCTTAAATGATCGATAGAACGACAATTACTATACTTATTACTCTTATTATTATCAATCTAACTCATATTATTAGCCATATTATGCTTTTATTATCGATAGAACGACAATTACTATACTTATTACTGTTATTATTATCAATCTAACTTATATTATGAGCCATATTATGCTTATAATGATCGATAGAATGAGAATTACTATACTCACTACTCTTAGTATTATCACTCTAACTCATATTATTAACCATGTTATGCCGATATGATCGACAGAACTACAATTACTATACTCATTACTCTTATTATTATCAATCTAACTCATATATTAGCCATATTATGCTTATATGATCGATAGAATGAGAATTCCTATACTCACCAATCTTAGTATTATCACTCTAACTCACATTATTAGCCTTATTATGCTTATATGATCCATAGAACGGCAATTACCGTAGTTATTACTCTTATTATTATCAATCTAACTCATTATGACTAGCCATATTATGCTTATATGATCGATAGAACGAGAATTACTATACTCACTACTCTTAGTATTATCATCTAAACTCATATTATTAGCCATATTATGGTTATATTATCGAGAGAACTACAATTACTATACTTATTACTGTTATTATTATCAATCTAACTCATATTAATAGCCATATTATGCTTAAATGATCGACAGAATGAGAATTACTGTACTCACTACTCTTAGTATTATCAATCTAACTCATATTATTAGCCATAT
>NW_027474945.1:0-21556 GCF_050947335.1 Megachile rotundata | reverse complement strand
ACTCTTATTATTATCAATCTAAATCATATTATTCGCCATATTATGCTTATATGATCGATAGAACGACAATTACTATACATATTACTCTTATTATTATCAAGCTAACTCATATTATTATCCATATTATGCTTATATGATCGATAGAACGACAATTACTATACGTATTACTCTTATTATTATCAATCTAATTCATATTATTAGCCATATTATGCTGATATAATCGATAGAACGACAATTACTATACTTATTACTCTTATTATTATCAAGCTAACTCATATTATTAGCCATATTATGCTTCCATGGTCGATGGAACGACAATTACTATACTTATTAGTCATATTATTATTAATCTAACTCATATTAGTAACCATATTATGCAGATGTGATCGATAGAACGACAATTAATATACTTATTACTCTTATTATTATCAATCTAAATCATATTATTCGCCATATTATGCTTAAATGATCGATAGAACGACAATTACTATACTTATTACTCTTATTATTATCAAGCTAACTCATATTATTAGCCATATTATGCTGATATAATCGATAGAACGACAATTACTATACTTATTACTCTTATTATTATCAAGCTAACTCATATTATTAGCCATATTATGCTTATATGATCGATAGAACGACAATTACTATACTTATTACTCTTATTATTATCAATCTAAATCATATTATTAGCCATATTATGCTGATATAATCGATAGAACGACAATTACTATACTTATTACTCTTATTATTATCAAGCTAACTCATATTATTAGCCATATTATGCTTCCATGGTCGATGGAACGACAATTACTATACTTATTACTGTTATTCTTATCAATCTAAATCATATTATTCGCCACATTATGCTTATATGATCGATAGAACGACAATTACTATACTTATTACTCTTATTATTATCAATCTAAATAATATTATAAACCATATTATGCTTATATGATCGATAGAACGACAATTACTATACTTATTACTCTTATTATTATCAATCTAATTCATATTATTAGCCAGATTATGCAGATATGATCGATAGAACGACAATTACTATACCTATTTCTCTTATTAATATCAATCTAACTCATATTATTAGCCATATTATGCTTATATGATCGATAGAACGACAATTACTATATTTATTACTCTTATTATTCTCAATCTAACTCATATTATTAGCCATATTATGCTTCCATGGTCGATAGAACGACAATTACTATACTTATTAATCATATTATTATTAATCTAACTCATATTAGTAACCATATTATGCAGATATGATCGATAGAACGACAATTACTATACCTATTACTCTTATTAATACAATCTAACTCATATTATTAGCCATATTATGATTATATGATCGATGGAACGACAATTACTATACTTATTACTCTTATTATTATCAATCTATCTCATATTATTAGCCATATTATGCTTCCATGGTCGATGGAACGACAATTACTATACTTATTAGTCATATTATTATTAATCTAACTCATATTAGTAACCATATTATGCAGATATGATCGATAGAACGACAATTACTATACCTATTTCTCTTATTAATATCAATCTAACTCATATTATTAGCCATATTATGCTTATATGATCGATAGAACGACAATTACTATATTTATTACTCTTATTATTCTCAATCTAACTCATATTATTAGCCATATTATGCTTCCATGGTCGATAGAACGACAATTACTATACTTATTAATCATATTATTATTAACCTAACTCATATTAGTAACCATATTATGCAGATATGATCGATGGAACGACAATTACTATACTTATTACTCTTATTATTATCAAGCTAACTCATATTATTATCCATATTATGCTTATATGATCGATAGAACGACAATTAATATACTTATTACTCTTATTATTATCAATCTAACTCATATTATTAGCCATATTATGCTTATATGATCGATAGAACGACAATTACTATACTTATTACTCTTATTATTATCAAGCTAACTCATATTATTAGCCATATTATGCTTATATGATCGATAGAACGACAATTACTATACCTATTTCTCTTATTAATATCAATCTAACTCATATTATTAGCCAAATTATGCTTATATGATCGATAGAACGACAATTACTATATTTATTACTCTTATTATTATCAATCTAACTCATATTATTAGCCATATTATGCTTCCATGGTCGATAGAACGACAATTACTATACTTATTAATCATATTATTATTAATCTAACTCATATTAGTAACCATATTATGCAGATATGATCGATGGAACGACAATTACTATACTTATTACTCTTATTATTATCAATCTATCTCATATTATTAGCCATATTATGCTTCCATGGTCGATAGAACGACAATTACTATACTTACTAATCATATTATTATTAATCTAACTCATATTAGTAACCATATTATGCTTATATGGTCGATAGAACGGCAATTTCTATACTTATTACTCTTATTATTATCAATCTAACTCATATTATTAGCCATATTATGCTTCCATGATCGATAGAACGACAATTACTATACTTATTACTGTTATTATTATCAATCTAACTCATATTATTATCCATATTATGCTTATATGATCGATAGAACGACCATTACTATACTTATTACTCTTATTATTACCAATCTAAATCATATTATTCGCCATATTATGCTTATATGATCGATAGAACGACAATTACTGTACTTATTACTCTTACTATTATCAATCTAATTCATATTATTAGCCATATTATGCTTATATGATCGATAGAACGACAATTAATATACTTATTACTCTTATTACTATCAATCTAATTCATATTATTAGCCATATTATGCTTATATGATCGATAGAACGACAATTACTACACTTATTACTCTTATTATTATCAAGCTAACTCATATTATTATCCATATTATGCTTATATGATCGATAAAACGGCAATTACTATACGTACTATTCTTATTATTATTAATCTAACTCATATTATTAACCATATTATGCAGATATGATCGATAGAACGACAATTACTATACTTATTACTCTTATTATTATCAATCTAACTCATATTATTAGCCATATTATGCTTATATGATCGATAGAACGACAATTACTATACTTATTACACTCATTACTATTAATCTAACTCATATTATTGACCATATTGTGCAGATATGATCGATCGAACGACAATTACTATACATATTACTCTTATTATTATCAATCTAAATCATATTATTCGCCATATTATGCTTATATGATCGATGGAACGGCAATTACTATACTTATTACTTTTATTATTATCAATCTAATTCATATTATTAGGCATATTATGCTTATATGATCGATAGAACGACAATTACTATACTTATTACTCTTATTATTATCAAGCTAACTCATATTATTATCCATATTATGCTTATATGATCGATAGAACGACAATTAATATACTTATTACTCTTATTATTATCAATCTAACTCATATTATTAGCCATATTATGCTTATATGATCGATAGAACGACAATTACTATACTTATTACACTCATTACTATTAATCTAACTCATATTATTGACCATATTGTGCAGATATGATCGATCGAACGACAATTACTATACATATTACTCTTATTATTATCAATCTAAATCATATTATTCGCCATATTATGCTTATATGATCGATGGAACGGCAATTACTATACTTATTACTTTTATTATTATCAATCTAATTCATATTATTAGGCATATTATGCTTATATGATCGATAGAACGACAATTACTATACTTATTACTCTTATTATTATCAAGCTAACTCATATTATTATCCATATTATGCTTATATGATCGATAGAACGACAATTAATATACTTATTACTCTTATTATTATCAATCTAACTCATATTATTAGCCACATTATGCATATATGATCGATAGAACGACAATTACTGTACTTATTACTGTTATTATTCTCAATCTAACTCATATTATTAGCCATATTATGCTTATATGATCGCTAGAACGACAATTACTATACTTATTACACTCATTACTGTTAATCTAACTCATATTATTAGCCATATTATGCTTATATGATCGATAGAACGACAATTAATATACTTATTACTCTTATTATTATCAATCTAAATCATATTATTCGCCATATTATGCTTATATGATCGATAGAACGACAATTACTATACTTATTACTCTTATTATTATCAATCTAATTCATATTATTAGCCATATTATGCTTATATGATCGATAGAACGACAATTACTATACTTATTACTCTTATTATTATCAAGCTAACTCATATTATTATCCATATTATGCTTATATGATCGATAGAACGACAATTACTATACGTACTATTCTTATTATTATTAATCTAACTCATATTATTAACCATATTATGCAGATATGATCGATAGAAGTACAATTACTATATTTATTACTCTTATTATTCTCAATCTAACTCATATTATTAGCCATATTATGCTTCCATGGTCGATAGAACGACAATTACTATACTTATTAATCATATTATTATTAACCTAACTCATATTAGTAACCATATTATGCAGATATGATCGATGGAACGACAATTACTATACTTATTACTCTTATTATTATCAAGCTAACTCATATTATTATCCATATTATGCTTATATGATCGATAGGACGACAATTACTATACTTATTACTCTTATTATTATCAATCTAATTCATATTATTAGCCATATTATGCTTATATGATCGATAGAACGACAATTACTATACTTATTACTCTTATTATTATCAAGCTAACTCATATTATTATCCATATTATGCTTATATGATCGATAGAACGACAATTACTATACTTATTACTCTTATTATTATCAATCTAATTCATATTAATAGCCACATTATGCTTATACGATCGATAGAACGACAATTACTATACTTATTACTCTTATTATTATCAAGCTAACTCATATTATTATCCATATTATGCTTATATGATCGATAGAACGACCATTACTATACTTATTACTCTTATTATTACCAATCTAAATCATATTATTCGCCATATTATGCTTATATGATCGATAGAACGACAATTACTATACTTATTACTCTTATTATTATCAAGCTAACTCATATTATTATCCATATTATGCTTATATGATCGATAGAACGACCATTACTATACTTATTACTCTTATTATTATCAATCTAATTCATATTATTAGCCATATTATGCTTATATGATCGATAGAACGACAATTACTATACTTATTACTCTTATTATTATCAAGCTAACTCATATTATTATCCATATTATGCTTATATGATCGATAGAACGACAATTACTATACTTATTACTCTTATTATTATCAATCTAACTCATATTATTAGCCATATTATGCTTATATGATCGATAGAACGACAATTACTATACTTATTACTCTTATTATTATCAATCTAAATCATATTATTAGCCATATTATGCTGATATAATCGATAGAACGACAATTACTATACTTATTACTCTTATTATTATCAAGCTAACTCATATTATTAGCCATATTATGCTTCCATGGTCGATGGAACGACAATTACTATACTTATTACTGTTATTCTTATCAATCTAACTCATATTATTAGCCATAATATGCTTATATGATCGATAGAACGACAATTAATATACTTATTACTCTTATTATTATCAATCTAACTTGTATTATTAGCGATATTATGCTTATATGATCGATAGAACGACAATTACTATACTTATTACTCTTATTATTATCAATCTAATTCATATTATTAGCCAGATTATGCATATTTGATCCATAGAACGACAATTACTATACCTATTACTCTTATTAATATCAATCTAACTCATATTATTCGCCATATTATGCTTATATGGTCTATAGAACGGCAATTACTATATTTATTACTCTTATTATTATCAATCTAACTCATATTTTTAGCCATATTATGCTTCCATGGTCGATAGAACGACAATTACTATACTTATTAGTCATATTATTATTAATCTAACTCATATTAGTAACCATATTATGCAGATATGATCGATAGAACGACAATTACTATACCTATTTCTCTTATTAATATCAATCTAACTCATATTATTCGCCATATTATGCTTATATGATCGATAGAACTGCAATAACTATACTTATTACTCCTATTATTATCAATCTAACTCATATTATTAGCCATATTATGCTTCCATGGTCGTTAGAACGACAATTACTATACTTATTAATCATATTATTATTAATCTAACTCATATTAGTAACCATATTATGCTTATATGGTCGATAGAACGGCAATTTCTATACTTATTACTCTTATTATTATCAATCTAATTCATATTATTAGCCAGATTATGCATATTTGATCCATAGAACGACAATTACTATACCTATTACTCTTATTAATATCAATCTAACTCATATTATTCGCCATATTATGCTTATATGGTCGATACAACGGCAATTACTATATTTATTACTCTTATTATTATCAATCTAACTCATATTATTAGCCATATTATGCTTCCATGGTCGATAGAACGACAATTACTATACTTATTAGTCATATTATTATTAATCTAACTCATATTAGTAACCATATTATGCAGATATGATCGATAGAACGACAATTACTATACCTATTTCTCTTATTAATATCAATCTAACTCATATTATTCGCCATATTATGCTTATATGATCGATAGAACTGCAATAACTATACTTATTACTCCTATAATTATCAATCTAACTCATATTATTAGCCATATTATGCTTCCATGGTCGTTAGAACGACAATTACTATACTTATTAATCATATTATTATTAATCTAACTCATATTAGTAACCATATTATGCTTATATGGTCGATAGAACGGCAATTTCTATACTTATTACTCTTATTATTATCAATCTAATTCATATTATTAGCCAGATTATGCATATTTGATCCATAGAACGACAATTACTATACCTATTACTCTTATTAATATCAATCTAACTCATATTATTCGCCATATTATGCTTATATGGTCGATACAACGGCAATTACTATATTTATTACTCTTATTATTATCAATCTAATTCATATTATTAGCCATATTATGCTTATATGAGCGATAGAACGACAATTACTATACTTATTACTCTTATTATTATCAATCTAATTCATATTATTAGCCATATCATGCTTATATGATCGATAGAACGACAATTACTATACTTATTACTCTTATTATTATCAATCTAATTCATATTATTAGCCACATTATGCTTATACGATCGATAGAACGACAATTACTATACTTATTACTCTTATTATTATCAAGCTAACTCATATTATTATCCATATTATGCTTATATGATCGATAGAACGACCATTACTATACTTATTACTCTTATTATTACCAATCTAAATCATATTATTCGCCATATTATGCTTATATGATCGATAGAACGACAATTACTATACTTATTACTCTTATTATTATCAATCTAAATCATATTATTCGCCATATTATGCTTATATGATCGATAGAACGACAATTACTATACATATTACTCTTATTATTATCAAGCTAACTCATATTATTATCCATATTATGCTTATATGATCGATAGAACGACAATTACTATACGTATTACTCTTATTATTATCAATCTAATTCATATTATTAGCCATATTATGCTGATATAATCGATAGAACGACAATTACTATACTTATTACTCTTATTATTATCAAGCTAACTCATATTATTAGCCATATTATGCTTCCATGGTCGATGGAACGACAATTACTATACTTATTAGTCATATTATTATTAATCTAACTCATATTAGTAACCATATTATGCAGATGTGATCGATAGAACGACAATTAATATACTTATTACTCTTATTATTATCAATCTAAATCATATTATTCGCCATATTATGCTTAAATGATCGATAGAACGACAATTACTATACTTATTACTCTTATTATTATCAAGCTAACTCATATTATTAGCCATATTATGCTGATATAATCGATAGAACGACAATTACTATACTTATTACTCTTATTATTATCAAGCTAACTCATATTATTAGCCATATTATGCTTATATGATCGATAGAACGACAATTACTATACTTATTACTCTTATTATTATCAATCTAAATCATATTATTAGCCATATTATGCTGATATAATCGATAGAACGACAATTACTATACTTATTACTCTTATTATTATCAAGCTAACTCATATTATTAGCCATATTATGCTTCCATGGTCGATGGAACGACAATTACTATACTTATTACTGTTATTCTTATCAATCTAAATCATATTATTCGCCACATTATGCTTATATGATCGATAGAACGACAATTACTATACTTATTACTCTTATTATTATCAATCTAAATAATATTATAAACCATATTATGCTTATATGATCGATAGAACGACAATTACTATACTTATTACTCTTATTATTATCAATCTAATTCATATTATTAGCCAGATTATGCAGATATGATCGATAGAACGACAATTACTATACCTATTTCTCTTATTAATATCAATCTAACTCATATTATTAGCCATATTATGCTTATATGATCGATAGAACGACAATTACTATATTTATTACTCTTATTATTCTCAATCTAACTCATATTATTAGCCATATTATGCTTCCATGGTCGATAGAACGACAATTACTATACTTATTAATCATATTATTATTAATCTAACTCATATTAGTAACCATATTATGCAGATATGATCGATAGAACGACAATTACTATACCTATTACTCTTATTAATACAATCTAACTCATATTATTAGCCATATTATGATTATATGATCGATGGAACGACAATTACTATACTTATTACTCTTATTATTATCAATCTATCTCATATTATTAGCCATATTATGCTTCCATGGTCGATGGAACGACAATTACTATACTTATTAGTCATATTATTATTAATCTAACTCATATTAGTAACCATATTATGCAGATATGATCGATAGAACGACAATTACTATACCTATTTCTCTTATTAATATCAATCTAACTCATATTATTAGCCATATTATGCTTATATGATCGATAGAACGACAATTACTATATTTATTACTCTTATTATTCTCAATCTAACTCATATTATTAGCCATATTATGCTTCCATGGTCGATAGAACGACAATTACTATACTTATTAATCATACTATTATTAACCTAACTCATATTAGTAACCATATTATGCAGATATGATCGATGGAACGACAATTACTATACTTATTACTCTTATTATTATCAAGCTAACTCATATTATTATCCATATTATGCTTATATGATCGATAGAACGACAATTAATATACTTATTACTCTTATTATTATCAATCTAACTCATATTATTAGCCATATTATGCTTATATGATCGATAGAACGACAATTACTATACTTATTACTCTTATTATTATCAAGCTAACTCATATTATTAGCCATATTATGCTTATATGATCGATAGAACGACAATTACTATACCTATTTCTCTTATTAATATCAATCTAACTCATATTATTAGCCAAATTATGCTTATATGATCGATAGAACGACAATTACTATATTTATTACTCTTATTATTATCAATCTAACTCATATTATTAGCCATATTATGCTTCCATGGTCGATAGAACGACAATTACTATACTTATTAATCATATTATTATTAATCTAACTCATATTAGTAACCATATTATGCAGATATGATCGATGGAACGACAATTACTATACTTATTACTCTTATTATTATCAATCTATCTCATATTATTAGCCATATTATGCTTCCATGGTCGATAGAACGACAATTACTATACTTACTAATCATATTATTATTAATCTAACTCATATTAGTAACCATATTATGCTTATATGGTCGATAGAACGGCAATTTCTATACTTATTACTCTTATTATTATCAATCTAACTCATATTATTAGCCATATTATGCTTCCATGATCGATAGAACGACAATTACTATACTTATTACTGTTATTATTATCAATCTAACTCATATTATTAGCCATATTGTGCTTATATGATCGATAGAACGACAATTACTATACTTATTACACTCATTACTATTAATCTAACTCATATTATTGACCATATTGTGCAGATATGATCGATAGAACGACAATTACTATACATATTACTCTTATTATTATCAATCTAAATCATATTATTCGCCATATTATGCTTATATGATCGATAGAACGGCAATTACTATACTTATTACTTTTATTATTATCAATCTAATTCATATTATTAGGCATATTATGCTTATATGATCGATAGAACGACAATTACTATACTTATTACTCTTATTATTATCAATCTAACTCATATTATTATCCATATCATGCTTATATGATCGATAGAACGACAATTACTATACTTATTACTCTTATTATTATCAAGCTAACTCATATTATTATCCATATTATGCGTATATGATCGATAGAACGACAATTACTATACTTATTACTCTTATTATTATCAATCTAATTCATATTATTAGCCATATTATGCTTATATGATCGATAGAACGACAATTACTATACTTATTACTCTTATTATTATCAAGCTAACTCATATTATTATCCATATTATGCTTATATGATCGATAGAACGACCATTACTATACTTATTACTCTTATTATTACCAATCTAAATCATATTATTCGCCATATTATGCTTATATGATCGATAGAACGACAATTAATATACTTATTACTCTTATTATTATCAATCTAACTCATATTATTAGCCACATTATGCATATATGATCGATAGAACGACAATTACTGTACTTATTACTGTTATTATTCTCAATCTAACTCATATTATTAGCCATATTATGCTTATATGATCGCTAGAACGACAATTACTATACTTATTACACTCATTACTGTTAATCTAACTCATATTATTAGCCATATTATGCTTATATGATCGATAGAACGACAATTAATATACTTATTACTCTTATTATTATCAATCTAAATCATATTATTCGCCATATTATGCTTATATGATCGATAGAACGACAATTACTATACTTATTACTCTTATTATTATCAATCTAATTCATATTATTAGCCATATTATGCTTATATGATCGATAGAACGACAATTACTATACTTATTACTCTTATTATTATCAAGCTAACTCATATTATTATCCATATTATGCTTATATGATCGATAGAACGACCATTACTATACTTATTACTCTTATTATTATCAATCTAACTCATATTATTAGCCACATTATGCATATATGATCGATAGAACGACAATTACTGTACTTATTACTGTTATTATTCTCAATCTAACTCATATTATTAGCCATATTATGCTTATATGATCGCTAGAACGACAATTACTATACTTATTACACTCATTACTGTTAATCTAACTCATATTATTAGCCATATTATGCTTATATGATCGATAGAACGACAATTAATATACTTATTACTCTTATTATTATCAATCTAAATCATATTATTCGCCATATTATGCTTATATGATCGATAGAACGACAATTACTATACTTATTACTCTTATTATTATCAATCTAATTCATATTATTAGCCATATTATGCTTATATGATCGATAGAACGACAATTACTATACTTATTACTCTTATTATTATCAAGCTAACTCATATTATTATCCATATTATGCTTATATGATCGATAGAACGACCATTACTATACTTATTACTCTTATTATTACCAATCTAAATCATATTATTCGCCATATTATGCTTATATGATCGATAGAACGACAATTACTGTACTTATTACTCTTACTATTATCAATCTAATTCATATTATTAGCCATATTATGCTTATATGATCGATAGAACGACAATTAATATACTTATTACTCTTATTACTATCAATCTAATTCATATTATTAGCCATATTATGCTTATATGATCGATAGAACGACAATTACTACACTTATTACTCTTATTATTATCAAGCTAACTCATATTATTATCCATATTATGCTTATATGATCGATAAAACGGCAATTACTATACGTACTATTCTTATTATTATTAATCTAACTCATATTATTAACCATATTATGCAGATATGATCGATAGAACGACAATTACTATACTTATTACTCTTATTATTATCAATCTAACTCATATTATTAGCCATATTATGCTTATATGATCGATAGAACGACAATTACTATACTTATTACACTCATTACTATTAATCTAACTCATATTATTGACCATATTGTGCAGATATGATCGATCGAACGACAATTACTATACATATTACTCTTATTATTATCAATCTAAATCATATTATTCGCCATATTATGCTTATATGATCGATGGAACGGCAATTACTATACTTATTACTTTTATTATTATCAATCTAATTCATATTATTAGGCATATTATGCTTATATGATCGATAGAACGACAATTACTATACTTATTACTCTTATTATTATCAAGCTAACTCATATTATTATCCATATTATGCTTATATGATCGATAGAACGACAATTAATATACTTATTACTCTTATTATTATCAATCTAACTCATATTATTAGCCACATTATGCATATATGATCGATGGAACGACAATTACTGTACTTATTACTGTTATTATTCTCAATCTAACTCATATTATTAGCCATATTATGCTTATATGATCGCTAGAACGACAATTACTATACTTATTACACTCATTACTGTTAATCTAACTCATATTATTAGCCATATTATGCTTATATGATCGATAGAACGACAATTAATATACTTATTACTCTTATTATTATCAATCTAAATCATATTATTCGCCATATTATGCTTCCATGGTCGATAGAACGACAATTACTATACTTATTAGTCATATTATTATTAATCTAACTCATATTAGTAACCATATTATGCAGATATGATCGATAGAACGACAATTACTATACCTATTTCTCTTATTAATATCAATCTAACTCATATTATTCGCCATATTATGCTTATATGATCGATAGAACTGCAATAACTATACTTATTACTCCTATAATTATCAATCTAACTCATATTATTAGCCATATTATGCTTCCATGGTCGTTAGAACGACAATTACTATACTTATTAATCATATTATTATTAATCTAACTCATATTAGTAACCATATTATGCTTATATGGTCGATAGAACGGCAATTTCTATACTTATTACTCTTATTATTATCAATCTAATTCATATTATTAGCCAGATTATGCATATTTGATCCATAGAACGACAATTACTATACCTATTACTCTTATTAATATCAATCTAACTCATATTATTCGCCATATTATGCTTATATGGTCGATACAACGGCAATTACTATATTTATTACTCTTATTATTATCAATCTAATTCATATTATTAGCCATATTATGCTTATATGAGCGATAGAACGACAATTACTATACTTATTACTCTTATTATTATCAATCTAATTCATATTATTAGCCATATCATGCTTATATGATCGATAGAACGACAATTACTATACTTATTACTCTTATTATTATCAATCTAATTCATATTATTAGCCACATTATGCTTATACGATCGATAGAACGACAATTACTATACTTATTACTCTTATTATTATCAAGCTAACTCATATTATTATCCATATTATGCTTATATGATCGATAGAACGACCATTACTATACTTATTACTCTTATTATTACCAATCTAAATCATATTATTCGCCATATTATGCTTATATGATCGATAGAACGACAATTACTATACTTATTACTCTTATTATTATCAATCTAAATCATATTATTCGCCATATTATGCTTATATGATCGATAGAACGACAATTACTATACATATTACTCTTATTATTATCAAGCTAACTCATATTATTATCCATATTATGCTTATATGATCGATAGAACGACAATTACTATACGTATTACTCTTATTATTATCAATCTAATTCATATTATTAGCCATATTATGCTGATATAATCGATAGAACGACAATTACTATACTTATTACTCTTATTATTATCAAGCTAACTCATATTATTAGCCATATTATGCTTCCATGGTCGATGGAACGACAATTACTATACTTATTAGTCATATTATTATTAATCTAACTCATATTAGTAACCATATTATGCAGATGTGATCGATAGAACGACAATTAATATACTTATTACTCTTATTATTATCAATCTAAATCATATTATTCGCCATATTATGCTTAAATGATCGATAGAACGACAATTACTATACTTATTACTCTTATTATTATCAAGCTAACTCATATTATTAGCCATATTATGCTGATATAATCGATAGAACGACAATTACTATACTTATTACTCTTATTATTATCAAGCTAACTCATATTATTAGCCATATTATGCTTATATGATCGATAGAACGACAATTACTATACTTATTACTCTTATTATTATCAATCTAAATCATATTATTAGCCATATTATGCTGATATAATCGATAGAACGACAATTACTATACTTATTACTCTTATTATTATCAAGCTAACTCATATTATTAGCCATATTATGCTTCCATGGTCGATGGAACGACAATTACTATACTTATTACTGTTATTCTTATCAATCTAAATCATATTATTCGCCACATTATGCTTATATGATCGATAGAACGACAATTACTATACTTATTACTCTTATTATTATCAATCTAAATAATATTATAAACCATATTATGCTTATATGATCGATAGAACGACAATTACTATACTTATTACTCTTATTATTATCAATCTAATTCATATTATTAGCCAGATTATGCAGATATGATCGATAGAACGACAATTACTATACCTATTTCTCTTATTAATATCAATCTAACTCATATTATTAGCCATATTATGCTTATATGATCGATAGAACGACAATTACTATATTTATTACTCTTATTATTCTCAATCTAACTCATATTATTAGCCATATTATGCTTCCATGGTCGATAGAACGACAATTACTATACTTATTAATCATATTATTATTAATCTAACTCATATTAGTAACCATATTATGCAGATATGATCGATAGAACGACAATTACTATACCTATTACTCTTATTAATACAATCTAACTCATATTATTAGCCATATTATGATTATATGATCGATGGAACGACAATTACTATACTTATTACTCTTATTATTATCAATCTATCTCATATTATTAGCCATATTATGCTTCCATGGTCGATGGAACGACAATTACTATACTTATTAGTCATATTATTATTAATCTAACTCATATTAGTAACCATATTATGCAGATATGATCGATAGAACGACAATTACTATACCTATTTCTCTTATTAATATCAATCTAACTCATATTATTAGCCATATTATGCTTATATGATCGATAGAACGACAATTACTATATTTATTACTCTTATTATTCTCAATCTAACTCATATTATTAGCCATATTATGCTTCCATGGTCGATAGAACGACAATTACTATACTTATTAATCATATTATTATTAACCTAACTCATATTAGTAACCATATTATGCAGATATGATCGATGGAACGACAATTACTATACTTATTACTCTTATTATTATCAAGCTAACTCATATTATTATCCATATTATGCTTATATGATCGATAGAACGACAATTAATATACTTATTACTCTTATTATTATCAATCTAACTCATATTATTAGCCATATTATGCTTATATGATCGATAGAACGACAATTACTATACTTATTACTCTTATTATTATCAAGCTAACTCATATTATTAGCCATATTATGCTTATATGATCGATAGAACGACAATTACTATACCTATTTCTCTTATTAATATCAATCTAACTCATATTATTAGCCAAATTATGCTTATATGATCGATAGAACGACAATTACTATATTTATTACTCTTATTATTATCAATCTAACTCATATTATTAGCCATATTATGCTTCCATGGTCGATAGAACGACAATTACTATACTTATTAATCATATTATTATTAATCTAACTCATATTAGTAACCATATTATGCAGATATGATCGATGGAACGACAATTACTATACTTATTACTCTTATTATTATCAATCTATCTCATATTATTAGCCATATTATGCTTCCATGGTCGATAGAACGACAATTACTATACTTACTAATCATATTATTATTAATCTAACTCATATTAGTAACCATATTATGCTTATATGGTCGATAGAACGGCAATTTCTATACTTATTACTCTTATTATTATCAATCTAACTCATATTATTAGCCATATTATGCTTCCATGATCGATAGAACGACAATTACTATACTTATTACTGTTATTATTATCAATCTAACTCATATTATTATCCATATTATGCTTATATGATCGATAGAACGACCATTACTATACTTATTACTCTTATTATTACCAATCTAAATCATATTATTCGCCATATTATGCTTATATGATCGATAGAACGACAATTACTGTACTTATTACTCTTACTATTATCAATCTAATTCATATTATTAGCCATATTATGCTTATATGATCGATAGAACGACAATTAATATACTTATTACTCTTATTACTATCAATCTAATTCATATTATTAGCCATATTATGCTTATATGATCGATAGAACGACAATTACTACACTTATTACTCTTATTATTATCAAGCTAACTCATATTATTATCCATATTATGCTTATATGATCGATAAAACGGCAATTACTATACGTACTATTCTTATTATTATTAATCTAACTCATATTATTAACCATATTATGCAGATATGATCGATAGAACGACAATTACTATACTTATTACTCTTATTATTATCAATCTAACTCATATTATTAGCCATATTATGCTTATATGATCGATAGAACGACAATTACTATACTTATTACACTCATTACTATTAATCTAACTCATATTATTGACCATATTGTGCAGATATGATCGATCGAACGACAATTACTATACATATTACTCTTATTATTATCAATCTAAATCATATTATTCGCCATATTATGCTTATATGATCGATGGAACGGCAATTACTATACTTATTACTTTTATTATTATCAATCTAATTCATATTATTAGGCATATTATGCTTATATGATCGATAGAACGACAATTACTATACTTATTACTCTTATTATTATCAAGCTAACTCATATTATTATCCATATTATGCTTATATGATCGATAGAACGACAATTAATATACTTATTACTCTTATTATTATCAATCTAACTCATATTATTAGCCATATTATGCTTATATGATCGATAGAACGACAATTACTATACTTATTACACTCATTACTATTAATCTAACTCATATTATTGACCATATTGTGCAGATATGATCGATCGAACGACAATTACTATACATATTACTCTTATTATTATCAATCTAAATCATATTATTCGCCATATTATGCTTATATGATCGATGGAACGGCAATTACTATACTTATTACTTTTATTATTATCAATCTAATTCATATTATTAGGCATATTATGCTTATATGATCGATAGAACGACAATTACTATACTTATTACTCTTATTATTATCAAGCTAACTCATATTATTATCCATATTATGCTTATATGATCGATAGAACGACAATTAATATACTTATTACTCTTATTATTATCAATCTAACTCATATTATTAGCCACATTATGCATATATGATCGATAGAACGACAATTACTGTACTTATTACTGTTATTATTCTCAATCTAACTCATATTATTAGCCATATTATGCTTATATGATCGCTAGAACGACAATTACTATACTTATTACACTCATTACTGTTAATCTAACTCATATTATTAGCCATATTATGCTTATATGATCGATAGAACGACAATTAATATACTTATTACTCTTATTATTATCAATCTAAATCATATTATTCGCCATATTATGCTTATATGATCGATAGAACGACAATTACTATACTTATTACTCTTATTATTATCAATCTAATTCATATTATTAGCCATATTATGCTTATATGATCGATAGAACGACAATTACTATACTTATTACTCTTATTATTATCAAGCTAACTCATATTATTATCCATATTATGCTTATATGATCGATAGAACGACAATTACTATACGTACTATTCTTATTATTATTAATCTAACTCATATTATTAACCATATTATGCAGATATGATCGATAGAAGTACAATTACTATATTTATTACTCTTATTATTCTCAATCTAACTCATATTATTAGCCATATTATGCTTCCATGGTCGATAGAACGACAATTACTATACTTATTAATCATATTATTATTAACCTAACTCATATTAGTAACCATATTATGCAGATATGATCGATGGAACGACAATTACTATACTTATTACTCTTATTATTATCAAGCTAACTCATATTATTATCCATATTATGCTTATATGATCGATAGGACGACAATTACTATACTTATTACTCTTATTATTATCAATCTAATTCATATTATTAGCCATATTATGCTTATATGATCGATAGAACGACAATTACTATACTTATTACTCTTATTATTATCAAGCTAACTCATATTATTATCCATATTATGCTTATATGATCGATAGAACGACAATTACTATACTTATTACTCTTATTATTATCAATCTAATTCATATTAATAGCCACATTATGCTTATACGATCGATAGAACGACAATTACTATACTTATTACTCTTATTATTATCAAGCTAACTCATATTATTATCCATATTATGCTTATATGATCGATAGAACGACCATTACTATACTTATTACTCTTATTATTACCAATCTAAATCATATTATTCGCCATATTATGCTTATATGATCGATAGAACGACAATTACTATACTTATTACTCTTATTATTATCAAGCTAACTCATATTATTATCCATATTATGCTTATATGATCGATAGAACGACCATTACTATACTTATTACTCTTATTATTATCAATCTAATTCATATTATTAGCCATATTATGCTTATATGATCGATAGAACGACAATTACTATACTTATTACTCTTATTATTATCAAGCTAACTCATATTATTATCCATATTATGCTTATATGATCGATAGAACGACAATTACTATACTTATTACTCTTATTATTATCAATCTAACTCATATTATTAGCCATATTATGCTTATATGATCGATAGAACGACAATTACTATACTTATTACTCTTATTATTATCAATCTAAATCATATTATTAGCCATATTATGCTGATATAATCGATAGAACGACAATTACTATACTTATTACTCTTATTATTATCAAGCTAACTCATATTATTAGCCATATTATGCTTCCATGGTCGATGGAACGACAATTACTATACTTATTACTGTTATTCTTATCAATCTAACTCATATTATTAGCCATAATATGCTTATATGATCGATAGAACGACAATTAATATACTTATTACTCTTATTATTATCAATCTAACTTGTATTATTAGCGATATTATGCTTATATGATCGATAGAACGACAATTACTATACTTATTACTCTTATTATTATCAATCTAATTCATATTATTAGCCAGATTATGCATATTTGATCCATAGAACGACAATTACTATACCTATTACTCTTATTAATATCAATCTAACTCATATTATTCGCCATATTATGCTTATATGGTCTATAGAACGGCAATTACTATATTTATTACTCTTATTATTATCAATCTAACTCATATTTTTAGCCATATTATGCTTCCATGGTCGATAGAACGACAATTACTATACTTATTAGTCATATTATTATTAATCTAACTCATATTAGTAACCATATTATGCAGATATGATCGATAGAACGACAATTACTATACCTATTTCTCTTATTAATATCAATCTAACTCATATTATTCGCCATATTATGCTTATATGATCGATAGAACTGCAATAACTATACTTATTACTCCTATTATTATCAATCTAACTCATATTATTAGCCATATTATGCTTCCATGGTCGTTAGAACGACAATTACTATACTTATTAATCATATTATTATTAATCTAACTCATATTAGTAACCATATTATGCTTATATGGTCGATAGAACGGCAATTTCTATACTTATTACTCTTATTATTATCAATCTAATTCATATTATTAGCCAGATTATGCATATTTGATCCATAGAACGACAATTACTATACCTATTACTCTTATTAATATCAATCTAACTCATATTATTCGCCATATTATGCTTATATGGTCGATACAACGGCAATTACTATATTTATTACTCTTATTATTATCAATCTAACTCATATTATTAGCCATATTATGCTTCCATGGTCGATAGAACGACAATTACTATACTTATTAGTCATATTATTATTAATCTAACTCATATTAGTAACCATATTATGCAGATATGATCGATAGAACGACAATTACTATACCTATTTCTCTTATTAATATCAATCTAACTCATATTATTCGCCATATTATGCTTATATGATCGATAGAACTGCAATAACTATACTTATTACTCCTATAATTATCAATCTAACTCATATTATTAGCCATATTATGCTTCCATGGTCGTTAGAACGACAATTACTATACTTATTAATCATATTATTATTAATCTAACTCATATTAGTAACCATATTATGCTTATATGGTCGATAGAACGGCAATTTCTATACTTATTACTCTTATTATTATCAATCTAATTCATATTATTAGCCAGATTATGCATATTTGATCCATAGAACGACAATTACTATACCTATTACTCTTATTAATATCAATCTAACTCATATTATTCGCCATATTATGCTTATATGGTCGATACAACGGCAATTACTATATTTATTACTCTTATTATTATCAATCTAATTCATATTATTAGCCATATTATGCTTATATGAGCGATAGAACGACAATTACTATACTTATTACTCTTATTATTATCAATCTAATTCATATTATTAGCCATATCATGCTTATATGATCGATAGAACGACAATTACTATACTTATTACTCTTATTATTATCAATCTAATTCATATTATTAGCCACATTATGCTTATACGATCGATAGAACGACAATTACTATACTTATTACTCTTATTATTATCAAGCTAACTCATATTATTATCCATATTATGCTTATATGATCGATAGAACGACCATTACTATACTTATTACTCTTATTATTACCAATCTAAATCATATTATTCGCCATATTATGCTTATATGATCGATAGAACGACAATTACTATACTTATTACTCTTATTATTATCAATCTAAATCATATTATTCGCCATATTATGCTTATATGATCGATAGA
>NW_027474944.1:0-21561 GCF_050947335.1 Megachile rotundata | reverse complement strand
TAAGCATAATATGGCTAATAATATGAGTTAGATGGATAATAATAAGAGTAATGAGTATAGTAATTGTCGTTCTATCGGTCATATAACCATAATATGGCTAATAATATGAGTTAGATTGATAACAGTGAGTGTAATAAGTATAGTAATTGTCGTTATATCGATCATATAAGCATAATATGGCTAATAATATGAGTTAGATTGATAATAATAAGGGCAATGTGTATAGTAATTGTCGTCCTATCGATCATATAGGCACAATATGGCTAATAATATGAGTTAGATTGATAATAATAAGAGTAATGAGTATAGTAATTGTCGTCCTATCGATCATATAAGCATAATATGGCTAATAATATGAGTTAGATTGATAACAGTGAGTGTAATAAGTATAGTAATTGTCGTTATATCGGTCATATAACCATAATATGGCTAATAATAAGAGTTAGATTGATAACAGTGGGTGTAATAAGTATAGTAATTGTCGTTATATCGATCATACAAGCATAATATGGCTAATAATATGAGTTAGATTGATACTAATAAGAGTAATAAGTATAGTAATTGTCGTTCTATCGGTCATATAACCATAATATGGCTAATAATATGAGTGAGATTGATAACAGTGAGTGTAATAAGTATAGTAATTGTCGTTATATCGATCATATAAGCATAATATGGCTAATAATATGAGTTAGATTGATAACAGTGAGTGTAATAAGTATAGTAATTGTCGTTATATCGATCATATAAGCATAATATGGCTAATAATATGAGTTAGATTGATAAGAATAAGAGTAATAAGTATAGTAATTGTCGTTCTATCGATCATATCTGCATAATATGGTTAATAATATGAGTTAGATTGATAACAGTGAGTGTAATAAGCATAGTAATTGTCGTTCTATCGGTCATGTAACCATAATATGGCTAATAATATGAGTTAGATTGATAATAATGAGAGCAATGAGTATAGTAATTGTCATCCTATTGATCATATAAGCATAAAATGGCTAATAATATGAGTTAGATTGATAATAATAAGAGTAATGAGTATAGTAATTGTCGTCCTATCGATCATATAAGCATAATATGGCTAATAATTTTAGTTAGATTGATAATAATAAGAGTAATAAGTATAGTAATTGTCGTTCTATCGGTCATATAACCATAATATGACTAATAATATGAGTTAGATTGATAACAGTGAGTGTAATAAGTATAGTAGTTGTCGTTATATGGATCATATAAGCATAATATGGCTAATAATATGAGTTAGATTGGTAATAGTAAGAGTGATGAGTATAGTAATTGTCATCCTATCGATCATATAACCATAATATGCCTAATCATATGAGTTAGATTGATAATAGGGAGTGTAATAAGTATAGTAATTGTCGTTCTATCGGTCATATAATCATAATATGGCTAATAATATGAGTTAGTTTGATAACAGAGAGTGTAATGAGTATAGTAATTGTCGTTATATCGATCATATAAGCATAATATGGCTAATAATATGAGTTAGATTGATAATAATAAGAGTAATGAGTATAGTAATTGTCGTCCTATCGATCATATAAGCATAATATGGCTAATAATATGAGTTAGATTGATAATAATAAGAGTAATGAGTATAGTAATTGTCGTTCTATCGGTCATATAACCATGATATGGCTAATAATATGAGTTAGATTGATAACAGTGAGTGTAATAAGTATAGTAATTGTCGTTATATCGATCATATAAGCATAATATGGCTAATAATATGAGTTAGATTGATAAGAATAAGAGTAATATGTATAGTAATTGTCGTTCTATCGATCATATCTGCATAATATGGTTAATAATATGTGTTAGATTGATAACAGTGAGTGTAATAAGCATAGTAATTGTCGTTCTATCGGTCATGTAACCATAATATGGCTAATAATATGAGTTAGATTGATAATAATGAGAGCAATGAGTATAGTAATTGTCATCCTATTGATCATATAAGCATAAAATGGCTAATAATATGAGTTAGATTGATAATAATAAGAGTAATGAGTATAGTAATTGTCGTCCTATCGATCATATAAGCATAATATGGCTAATAATTTTAGTTAGATTGATAATAATAAGAGTAATAAGTATAGTAATTGTCGTTCTATCGGTCATATAACCAAAATATGACTAATAATATGAGTTAGATTGATAACAGTGAGTGTAATAAGTATAGTAGTTGTCGTTATATGGATCATATAAGCATAATATGGCTAATAATATGAGTTAGATTGGTAATAGTAAGAGTGATGAGTATAGTAATTGTCATCCTATCGATCATATAACCATAATATGCCTAATCATATGAGTTAGATTGATAATAGGGAGTGTAATAAGTATAGTAATTGTCGTTCTATCGGTCATATAATCATAATATGGCTAATAATATGAGTTAGTTTGATAACAGAGAGTGTAATGAGTATAGTAATTGTCGTTATATCGATCATATAAGCATAATATGGCTAATAATATGAGTTAGATTGATAATAATAAGAATAATGAGTATAGTAATTGTCGTCCTATCGATCATATCAGCATAATATGGCTAATAATATGAGTTAGATTGATAATAATAAGAGTAATGAGTATAGTAATTGTCGTTCTATCGGTCATATAACCATAATATGGCTAATAATATGAGTTAGATTGATAACAGTGAGTGTAATAAGTATAGTAATTGTCGTTATATCGATCATATAAGCATAATATGGCTAATAATATGAGTTAGATTGATAAGAATAAGAGTAATAAGTATAGTAATTGTCGTTCTATCGATCATATCTGCATAATATGGTTAATAATATGAGTTAGATTGATAACAGTGAGTGTAATAAGCATAGTAATTGTCGTTCTATCGGTCATGTAACCATAATATGGCTAATAATATGAGTTAGATTGATAATAATGAGAGCAATGAGTATAGTAATTGTCATCCTATTGATCATATAAGCATAAAATGGCTAATAATATGAGTTAGATTGATAATAATAAGAGTAATGAGTATAGTAATTGTCGTCCTATCGATCATATAAGCATAATATGGCTAATAATTTTAGTTAGATTGATAATAATAAGAGTAATAAGTATAGTAATTGTCGTTCTATCGGTCATATAACCATAATATGACTAATAATATGAGTTAGATTGATAACAGTGAGTGTAATAAGTATAGTAGTTGTCGTTATATGGATCATATAAGCATAATATGGCTAATAATATGAGTTAGATTGGTAATAGTAAGAGTGATGAGTATAGTAATTGTCATCCTATCGATCATATAACCATAATATGCCTAATCATATGAGTTAGATTGATAATAGGGAGTGTAATAAGTATAGTAATTGTCGTTCTATCGGTCATATAATCATAATATGGCTAATAATATGAGTTAGTTTGATAACAGAGAGTGTAATGAGTATAGTAATTGTCGTTATATCGATCATATAAGCATAATATGGCTAATAATATGAGTTAGATTGATAATAATAAGAGTAATGAGTATAGTAATTGTCGTCCTATCGATCATATAAGCATAATATGGCTAATAATATGAGTTAGATTGATAATAATAAGAGTAATGAGTATAGTAGTTGTCGTTCTATCGGTCATATAACCATAATATGGCTAATAATATGAGTTAGATTGATAACAGTGAGTGTAATAAGTATAGTAGTTGTCGTTATATGGATCATATAAGCATAATATGGCTAATAATATGAGTTAGATTGGTAATAATAAGAGTGATGAGTATAGTAATTGTCATCCTATCGATCATATAACCATAATATGCCTAATCATATGAGTTAGATTGATAATAGGGAGTGTAATAAGTATAGTAATTGTCGTTCTATCGGTCATATAATCATAATATGGCTAATAATATGAGTTAGATTGATAATAATAAGAGTTATGAGTATAGTAATTGTCATCCTATCGATCATATAACCATAATATGCCTAATCATATGAGTTAGATGTATAATAATAAGAGTAATAAGCATAGTAATTGTCGTTCTATCGGTCATATAACCACAATATGGCTAATAATATGAGTTAGATTGATAATAATGAGAGTAATAAGTATAGTAATTGTCGTTATATCGATCATATAAGCATAATGTGCCTAATAATATGAGTTAGATTGATAATAATAAGAGTAATGAGTATAGTAATTGTCGTCCTATCGATCATATAGGCACAATATGGCTAATAATATGAGTTAGATTGATAATAATAAGAGTAATGAGTATAGTAATTGTCGTCCTATCGATCATATAAGCATAATATGGCTAATAATATGAGTTAGATTGATAACAGTGAGTGTAATAAGTATAGTAATTGTCGTTATATCGGTCATATAACCATAATATGGCTAATAATAAGAGTTAGATTGATAACAGTGGGTGTAATAAGTATAGTAATTGTCGTTATATCGATCATACAAGCATAATATGGCTAATAATATGATTTAGATTGATAATAATAAGAGTAATGAGTATAGTAATTGTCGTCCTATCGATCATATAAGCATAATATGGCTAATAATATGAGTTAGATTGATAACAGTGAGTGTAATGAGTATAGTAATTGTCGTTATATCGATCATATAAGCATAATATGGCTAATAATATGAGTTAGATTGATAATAATAAGAGTAATGAGTATAGTAATTGTCGTCCTATCGATCATATAAGCATAATATGGCTAATAATATGAGTTAGATTGATAATAATAAGAGTAATGAGTATAGTAATTGTCGTCCTATCGATCATATAAGCATAATATGGCTAATAATATGAGTTAGATTGATATAAATAAGAGTAATAAGTATAGTAATTGTCGTTCTATCGGTCATATAATCATAATATGGCTAATAATATGAGTTAGTTTGATAACAGAGAGTGTAATGAGTATAGTAATTGTCGTTATATCGATCATATAAGCATAATATGGCTAATAATATGAGTTAGATTGATAATAATAAGAATAATGAGTATAGTAATTGTCGTCCTATCGATCATATCAGCATAATATGGCTAATAATATGAGTTAGATTGATAATAATAAGAGTAATGAGTATAGTAATTGTCGTTCTATCGGTCATATAACCATAATATGGCTAATAATATGAGTTAGATTGATAACAGTGAGTGTAATAAGTATAGTAATTGTCGTTATATCGATCATATAAGCATAATATGGCTAATAATATGAGTTAGATTGATAAGAATAAGAGTAATAAGTATAGTAATTGTCGTTCTATCGATCATATCTGCATAATATGGTTAATAATATGAGTTAGATTGATAACAGTGAGTGTAATAAGCATAGTAATTGTCGTTCTATCGGTCATGTAACCATAATATGGCTAATAATATGAGTTAGATTGATAATAATGAGAGCAATGAGTATAGTAATTGTCATCCTATTGATCATATAAGCATAAAATGGCTAATAATATGAGTTAGATTGATAATAATAAGAGTAATGAGTATAGTAATTGTCGTCCTATCGATCATATAAGCATAATATGGCTAATAATTTTAGTTAGATTGATAATAATAAGAGTAATAAGTATAGTAATTGTCGTTCTATCGGTCATATAACCATAATATGACTAATAATATGAGTTAGATTGATAACAGTGAGTGTAATAAGTATAGTAGTTGTCGTTATATGGATCATATAAGCATAATATGGCTAATAATATGAGTTAGATTGGTAATAGTAAGAGTGATGAGTATAGTAATTGTCATCCTATCGATCATATAACCATAATATGCCTAATCATATGAGTTAGATTGATAATAGGGAGTGTAATAAGTATAGTAATTGTCGTTCTATCGGTCATATAATCATAATATGGCTAATAATATGAGTTAGTTTGATAACAGAGAGTGTAATGAGTATAGTAATTGTCGTTATATCGATCATATAAGCATAATATGGCTAATAATATGAGTTAGATTGATAATAATAAGAGTAATGAGTATAGTAATTGTCGTCCTATCGATCATATAAGCATAATATGGCTAATAATATGAGTTAGATTGATAATAATAAGAGTAATGAGTATAGTAGTTGTTATTCTATCGGTCATATAACCATAATATGGCTAATAATATGAGTTAGATTGATAACAGTGAGTGTAATAAGTATAGTAGTTGTCGTTATATGGATCATATAAGCATAATATGGCTAATAATATGAGTTAGATTGGTAATAATAAGAGTGATGAGTATAGTAATTGTCATCCTATCGATCATATAACCATAATATGCCTAATCATATGAGTTAGATTGATAATAGGGAGTGTAATAAGTATAGTAATTGTCGTTCTATCGGTCATATAATCATAATATGGCTAATAATATGAGTTAGATTGATAATAATAAGAGTTATGAGTATAGTAATTGTCATCCTATCGATCATATAACCATAATATGCCTAATCATATGAGTTAGATGTATAATAATAAGAGTAATAAGCATAGTAATTGTCGTTCTATCGGTCATATAACCACAATATGGCTAATAATATGAGTTAGATGATAATAATGAGAGTAATAAGTATAGTAATTGTCGTTATATCGATCATATAAGCATAATATGCCTAATAATATGAGTTAGATTGATAATAATAAGAGTAATGAGTATAGTAATTGTCGTCCTATCGATCATATAGGCACAATATGGCTAATAATATGAGTTAGATTGATAATAATAAGAGTAATGAGTATAGTAATTGTCGTCCTATCGATCATATAAGCATAATATGGCTAATAATATGAGTTAGATTGATAACAGTGAGTGTAATAAGTATAGTAATTGTCGTTATATCGGTCATATAACCATAATATGGCTAATAATAAGAGTTAGATTGATAACAGTGGGTGTAATAAGTATAGTAATTGTCGTTATATCGATCATACAAGCATAATATGGCTAATAATATGAGTTAGATTGATACTAATAAGAGTAATAAGTATAGTAATTGTCGTTCTATCGGTCATATAACCATAATATGGCTAATAATATGAGTGAGATTGATAACAGTGAGTGTAATAAGTATAGTAATTGTCGTTATATCGATCATATAAGCATAATATGGCTAATAATATGAGTTAGATTGATAACAGTGAGTGTAATAAGTATAGTAATTGTCGTTATATCGATCATATAAGCATAATATGGCTAATAATATGAGTTAGATTGATAAGAATAAGAGTAATAAGTATAGTAATTGTCGTTCTATCGATCATATCTGCATAATATGGTTAATAATATGAGTTAGATTGATAACAGTGAGTGTAATAAGCATAGTAATTGTCGTTCTATCGGTCATGTAACCATAATATGGCTAATAATATGAGTTAGATTGATAATAATGAGAGCAATGAGTATAGTAATTGTCATCCTATTGATCATATAAGCATAAAATGGCTAATAATATGAGTTAGATTGATAATAATAAGAGTAATGAGTATAGTAATTGTCGTCCTATCGATCATATAAGCATAATATGGCTAATAATTTTAGTTAGATTGATAATAATAAGAGTAATAAGTATAGTAATTGTCGTTCTATCGGTCATATAACCATAATATGACTAATAATATGAGTTAGATTGATAACAGTGAGTGTAATAAGTATAGTAGTTGTCGTTATATGGATCATATAAGCATAATATGGCTAATAATATGAGTTAGATTGGTAATAGTAAGAGTGATGAGTATAGTAATTGTCATCCTATCGATCATATAACCATAATATGCCTAATCATATGAGTTAGATTGATAATAGGGAGTGTAATAAGTATAGTAATTGTCGTTCTATCGGTCATATAATCATAATATGGCTAATAATATGAGTTAGTTTGATAACATAGAGTGTAATGAGTATAGTAATTGTCGTTATATCGATCATATAAGCATAATATGGCTAATAATATGAGTTAGATTGATAATAATAAGAGTAATGAGTATAGTAATTGTCGTCCTATCGATCATATAAGCATAATATGGCTAATAATATGAGTTAGATTGATAATAATAAGAGTAATGAGTATAGTAATTGTCGTTCTATCGGTCATATAACCATAATATGGCTAATAATATGAGTTAGATTGATAACAGTGAGTGTAATAAGTATAGTAATTGTCGTTATATCGATCATATAAGCATAATATGGCTAATAATATGAGTTAGATTGATAAGAATAAGAGTAATAAGTATAGTAATTGTCGTTCTATCGATCATATCTGCATAATATGGTTAATAATATGAGTTAGATTGATAACAGTGAGTGTAATAAGCATAGTAATTGTCGTTCTATCGGTCATGTAACCATAATATGGCTAATAATATGAGTTAGATTGATAATAATGAGAGCAATGAGTATAGTAATTGTCATCCTATTGATCATATAAGCATAAAATGGCTAATAATATGAGTTAGATTGATAATAATAAGAGTAATGAGTATAGTAATTGTCGTCCTATCGATCATATAAGCATAATATGGCTAATAATTTTAGTTAGATTGATAATAATAAGAGTAATAAGTATAGTAATTGTCGTTCTATCGGTCATATAACCAAAATATGACTAATAATATGAGTTAGATTGATAACAGTGAGTGTAATAAGTATAGTAGTTGTCGTTATATGGATCATATAAGCATAATATGGCTAATAATATGAGTTAGATTGGTAATAGTAAGAGTGATGAGTATAGTAATTGTCATCCTATCGATCATATAACCATAATATGCCTAATCATATGAGTTAGATTGATAATAGGGAGTGTAATAAGTATAGTAATTGTCGTTCTATCGGTCATATAATCATAATATGGCTAATAATATGAGTTAGTTTGATAACAGAGAGTGTAATGAGTATAGTAATTGTCGTTATATCGATCATATAAGCATAATATGGCTAATAATATGAGTTAGATTGATAATAATAAGAATAATGAGTATAGTAATTGTCGTCCTATCGATCATATCAGCATAATATGGCTAATAATATGAGTTAGATTGATAATAATAAGAGTAATGAGTATAGTAATTGTCGTTCTATCGGTCATATAACCATAATATGGCTAATAATATGAGTTAGATTGATAACAGTGAGTGTAATAAGTATAGTAATTGTCGTTATATCGATCATATAAGCATAATATGGCTAATAATATGAGTTAGATTGATAAGAATAAGAGTAATAAGTATAGTAATTGTCGTTCTATCGATCATATCTGCATAATATGGTTAATAATATGAGTTAGATTGATAACAGTGAGTGTAATAAGCATAGTAATTGTCGTTCTATCGGTCATGTAACCATAATATGGCTAATAATATGAGTTAGATTGATAATAATGAGAGCAATGAGTATAGTAATTGTCATCCTATTGATCATATAAGCATAAAATGGCTAATAATATGAGTTAGATTGATAATAATAAGAGTAATGAGTATAGTAATTGTCGTCCTATCGATCATATAAGCATAATATGGCTAATAATTTTAGTTAGATTGATAATAATAAGAGTAATAAGTATAGTAATTGTCGTTCTATCGGTCATATAACCATAATATGACTAATAATATGAGTTAGATTGATAACAGTGAGTGTAATAAGTATAGTAGTTGTCGTTATATGGATCATATAAGCATAATATGGCTAATAATATGAGTTAGATTCGTAATAGTAAGAGTGATGAGTATAGTAATTGTCATCCTATCGATCATATAACCATAATATGCCTAATCATATGAGTTAGATTGATAATAGGGAGTGTAATAAGTATAGTAATTGTCGTTCTATCGGTCATATAATCATAATATGGCTAATAATATGAGTTAGTTTGATAACAGAGAGTGTAATGAGTATAGTAATTGTCGTTATATCGATCATATAAGCATAATATGGCTAATAATATGAGTTAGATTGATAATAATAAGAGTAATGAGTATAGTAATTGTCGTCCTATCGATCATATAAGCATAATATGGCTAATAATATGAGTTAGATTGATAATAATAAGAGTAATGAGTATAGTAGTTGTCGTTCTATCGGTCATATAACCATAATATGGCTAATAATATGAGTTAGATTGATAACAGTGAGTGTAATAAGTATAGTAGTTGTCGTTATATGGATCATATAAGCATAATATGGCTAATAATATGAGTTAGATTGGTAATAATAAGAGTGATGAGTATAGTAATTGTCATCCTATCGATCATATAACCATAATATGCCTAATCATATGAGTTAGATTGATAATAGGGAGTGTAATAAGTATAGTAATTGTCGTTCTATCGGTCATATAATCATAATATGGCTAATAATATGAGTTAGATTGATAATAATAAGAGTTATGAGTATAGTAATTGTCATCCTATCGATCATATAACCATAATATGCCTAATCATATGAGTTAGATGTATAATAATAAGAGTAATAAGCATAGTAATTGTCGTTCTATCGGTCATATAACCACAATATGGCTAATAATATGAGTTAGATTGATAATAATGAGAGTAATAAGTATAGTAATTGTCGTTATATCGATCATATAAGCATAATGTGCCTAATAATATGAGTTAGATTGATAATAATAAGAGTAATGAGTATAGTAATTGTCGTCCTATCGATCATATAAGCATAATATGGCTAATAATATGAGTTAGATTGATAATAATAAGAGTAATGAGTATAGTAATTGTCGTTCTATCGGTCATATAACCATAATATGGCTAATAATATGAGTTAGATTGATAACAGTGAGTGTAATAAGTATAGTAATTGTCGTTATATGGATCACATAAGCATAATATGGCTAATAATATGAGTTAGATTGATAATAATAAGAGTAATGAGTATAGTAATTGTCATCCTATCGATCATATAACCATAAAATGCCTAATCATATGAGTTAGATTGATAATAGTGAGTGTAATAAGTATAGTAATTGTCGTTCTATCGGTCATATAATCATAATATGGCTAATAATATGAGTTAGTTTGATAACAGTGAGTGTAATGAGTATAGTAATTGTCGTTATATCGATCATATAAGCATAATATGGCTAATAATATGAGTTAGATTGATAATAATAAGAGTAATGAGTATAGTAATTGTCGTCCTATCGATCATATAAGCATAATATGGCTAATAATATGAGTTAGATTGATAATAATAAGAGTAATGAGTATAGTAATTGTCGTCCTATCGATCATATAAGCATAATATGGCTAATAATATGAGTTAGATTGATATAAATAAGAGTAATAAGTATAGTAATTGTCGTTCTATCGATCATATAAGCACAATATGGCTAATAATATGAGTTAGTTTGATAACTGTGAGTGTAATAAATATAGTAATTGTTGTTATATCCATCATATAAGCATAATATGGCTAATAATATGATTTAGATTGATAATAATAAGAGTAATGAGTATAGTAATTGTCGTCCTATCGATCATATAAGCATAATATGGCTAATAATATGAGTTAGATTGATAACAGTGAGTGTAATGAGTATAGTAATTGTCGTTATATCGATCATATAAGCATAATATGGCTAATAATATGAGTTAGATTGATAATAATAAGAGTAATGAGTATAGTAATTGTCGTCCTATCGATCATATAAGCATAATATGGCTAATAATATGAGTTAGATTGATAATAATAAGAGTAATGAGTATAGTAATTGTCGTCCTATCGATCATATAAGCATAATATGGCTAATAATATGAGTTAGATTGATATAAATAAGAGTAATAAGTATAGTAATTGTCGTTCTATCGATCATATAAGCACAATATGGCTAATAATATGAGTTAGATTGATAACAGTGAGTGTAATAAGTATAGTAATTGTCGTTATATCGATCATATAAGCATAATATGGCTAATAATATGAGTTAGATTGATAAGAATAAGAGTAATAAGTATAGTAATTGTCGTTCTATCGATCATATCTGCATAATATGGTTAATAATATGAGTTAGATTGATAACAGTGAGTGTAATAAGCATAGTAATTGTCGTTCTATCGGTCATGTAACCATAATATGGCTAATAATATGAGTTAGATTGATAATAGTGAGAGCAATGAGTATAGTAATTGTCATCCTATTGATCATATAAGCATAAAATGGCTAATAATATGAGTTAGATTGATAATAATAAGAGTAATGAGTATAGTAATTGTCGTCCTATCGATCATATAAGCATAATATGGCTAATAATTTTAGTTAGATTGATAATAATAAGAGTAATAAGTATAGTAATTGTCGTTCTATCGGTCATATAACCATAATATGACTAATAATATGAGTTAGATTGATAACAGTGAGTGTAATAAGTATAGTAGTTGTCGTTATATGGATCATATAAGCATAATATGGCTAATAATATGAGTTAGATTGGTAATAGTAAGAGTGATGAGTATAGTAATTGTCATCCTATCGATCATATAACCATAATATGCCTAATCATATGAGTTAGATTGATAATAGGGAGTGTAATAAGTATAGTAATTGTCGTTCTATCGGTCATATAATCATAATATGGCTAATAATATGAGTTAGTTTGATAACAGAGAGTGTAACGAGTATAGTAATTGTCGTTATATCGATCATATAAGCATAATATGGCTAATAATATGAGTTAGATTGATAATAATAAGAGTAATGAGTATAGTAATTGTCGTCCTATCGATTATATAAGCATAATATGGCTAATAATATGAGTTAGATTGATAATAATAAGAGTAATGAGTATAGTAGTTGTCGTTCTATCGGTCATATAACCATAATATGGCTAATAATATGAGTTAGATTGATAACAGTGAGTGTAATAAGTATAGTAGTTGTCGTTATATGGATCATATAAGCATAATATGGCTAATAATATGAGTTAGATTGGTAATAATAAGAGTGATGAGTATAGTAATTGTCATCCTATCGATCATATAACCATAATATGCCTAATCATATGAGTTAGATTGATAATAGGGAGTGTAATAAGTATAGTAATTGTCGTTCTATCGGTCATATAATCATAATATGGCTAATAATATGAGTTAGATTGATAATAATAAGAGTTATGAGTATAGTAATTGTCATCCTATCGATCATATAACCATAATATGCCTAATCATATGAGTTAGATGTATAATAATAAGAGTAATAAGCATAGTAATTGTCGTTCTATCGGTCATATAACCATAATATGGCTAATAATATGAGTTAGATTGATAACAGTGAGTGTAATAAGTATAGTAATTGTCGTTATATGGATCATATAAGCATAATATGGCTAATAATATGAGTTAGATTGATAATAATAAGATTAATGAGTATAGTAATTGTCGTCCTATCGATCATATAAGCATAATATGGCTAATAATATGAGTTAGATTGATAATAATAAGATTAATGAGTATAGTAATTGTCGTCCTATCGATCATATAAGCATAATATGGCTAATAATATGAGTTAGATTGATAATAATAAGAGTAATGAGTATAGTAATTGTCGTCCTATCGATCATATAAGCATAATATGGCTAATAATATTAGTTAGATTGATAATAATAAGAGTAATAAGTATAGTAATTGTCGTTCTATCGGTCATATAACCATAATATGACTAATAATATGAGTTAGATTGATAACAGTGAGTGTAATAAGTATAGTAGTTGTCGTTATATGGATCATATAAGCATAATATGGCTAATAATATGAGTTAGATTGGTAATAA
This sequence comes from Megachile rotundata, assembly GCF_050947335.1. NCBI lineage: Eukaryota > Metazoa > Arthropoda > Insecta > Hymenoptera > Megachilidae > Megachile > Megachile rotundata. The sequence continues at coordinate 7,742 of NW_027474944.1, read as the reverse complement.
TAAGAGTGATGAGTATAGTAATTGTCATCCTATCGATCATATAACCATAATATGCCTAATCATATGAGTTAGATTGATAATAGGGAGTGTAATAAGTATAGTAATTGTCGTTCTATCGGTCATATAATCATAATATGGCTAATAATATGAGTTAGATTGATAATAATAAGAGTTATGAGTACAGTAATTGTCATCCTATCGATCATATAACCATAATATGCCTAATCATATGAGTTAGATGTATAATAATAAGAGTAATAAGCATAGTAATTGTCGTTCTATCGGTCATATAACCACAATATGGCTAATAATATGAGTTAGATTGATAATAATGAGAGTAATAAGTATAGTAATTGTCGTTATATCGATCATATAAGCATAATGTGCCTAATAATATGAGTTAGATTGATAATAATAAGAGTAATGAGTATAGTAATTGTCGTCCTATCGATCATATAAGCATAATATGGCTAATAATATGAGTTAGATTGATAATAATAAGAGTAATGAGTATAGTAATTGTCGTTCTATCGGTCATATAACCATAATATGGCTAATAATATGAGTTAGATTGATAACAGTGAGTGTAATAAGTATAGTAATTGTCGTTATATGGATCATATAAGCATAATATGGCTAATAATATGAGTTAGATTGATAATAATAAGAGTAATGAGTATAGTAATTGTCATCCTATCGATCATATAACCATAAAATGCCTAATCATATGAGTTAGATTGATAATAGTGAGTGTAATAAGTATAGTAATTGTCGTTCTATCGGTCATATAATCATAATATGGCTAATAATATGAGTTAGTTTGATAACAGTGAGTGTAATGAGTATAGTAATTGTCGTTATATCGATCATATAAGCATAATATGGCTAATAATATGAGTTAGATTGATAATAATAAGAGTAATGAGTATAGTAATTGTCGTCCTATCGATCATATAAGCATAATATGGCTAATAATATGAGTTAGATTGATAATAATAAGAGTAATGAGTATAGTAATTGTCGTCCTATCGACCATATAAGCATAATATGGCTAATAATATGAGTTAGATTGATATAAATAAGAGTAATAAGTATAGTAATTGTCGTTCTATCGATCATATAAGCACAATATGGCTAATAATATGAGTTAGTTTGATAACTGTGAGTGTAATAAATATAGTAATTGTTGTTATATCCATCATATAAGCATAATATGGCTAATAATATGATTTAGATTGATAATAATAAGAGTAATGAGTATAGTAATTGTCGTCCTATCGATCATATAAGCATAATATGGCTAATAATATGAGTTAGATTGATAACAGTGAGTGGAATAAGTATAGTAATTGTCGTTATATCGATCATATAAGCATAATATGGCTAATAATATGAGTTAGATTGATATTAATAAGAATAATAAGTATAGTAATTGTCGTTCTATCTATCATATAAGCACAATATGGCTAATAATATGAGTTAGATTGATATTAATAAGAATAATAAGTATAGTAATTGTCGTTCCATCTACCATATAAGCACAATATGGCTAATAATATGAGTTAGATTGATCAGAATAAGAGTAATAAGTATAGTAATTGTCGTTCTATCGATCATATCTGCATAGTATGGTTAATAATATGAGTTAGGTTGATAATAATAAGAGTAATGAGTATAGTAATTGTCATCCTATTGATCATATAAGCATAATAGGGCTAATAATATGAGTTAGATTGATAAGAATAAGAGTAATAAGTATAGTAATTGTCGTTCTATCGATCATATCTGCATAATATGGTTAATAATATGAGTTAGATTGATAACAGTGAGTGTAATAAGCATAGTAATTGTCGTTCTATCGGTCATATAATCATAATATGGCTAATAATATGAGTTAGTTTGATAACAGAGAGTGTAATGAGAATAGTAATTGTCGTTATATCGATCATATAAGCATAATATGGCTAATAATATGAATTAGATTGATAATAATAAGAGTAATGAGTATAGTAATTGTCGTCCTATCGATCATATAAGCATAATATGGCTAATAATATGAGTTAGATTGATAATAATAAGAGTAATGAGTATAGTAGTTGTCGTTCTATCGGTCATATAACCATAATATGGCTAATAATATGAGTTAGATTGATAACAGTGAGTGTAATAAGTATAGTAATTGTCGTTATATCGATCATATAAGCATAATATGGCTAATAATATGAGTTAGATTGATATTAATAAGAGTAATGAGTATAGTAATTGTCGTCCTATCGATCATATAAGCATAATATGGCTAATAATATTAGTTAGATTGATAATAATAAGAGTAATAAGTATAGTAATTGTCGTTCTATCGGTCATATAACCATAATATGACTAATAATATGAGTTAGATTGATAACAGTGAGTGTAATAAGTATAGTAGTTGTCGTTATATGGATCATATAAGCATAATATGGCTAATAATATGAGTTAGATTGGTAATAATAAGAGTGATGAGTATAGTAATTGTCATCCTATCGATCATATAACCATAATATGCCTAATCATATGAGTTAGATTGATAATAGGGAGTGTAATAAGTATAGTAATTGTCGTTCTATCGGTCATATAATCATAATATGGCTAATAATATGAGTTAGATTGATAATAATAAGAGTTATGAGTATAGTAATTGTCATCCTATCGATCATATAACCATAATATGCCTAATCATATGAGTTAGATGTATAATAATAAGAGTAATAAGCATAGTAATTGTCGTTCTATCGGTCATATAACCACAATATGGATAATAATATGAGTTAGATTGATAATAATGAGAGTAATAAGTATAGTAATTGTCGTTATATCGATCATATAAGCATAATGTGCCTAATAATATGAGTTAGATTGATAATAATAAGAGTAATGAGTATAGTAATTGTCGTCCTATCGATCATATAAGCATAATATGGCTAATAATATGAGTTAGATGTATAATAATAAGAGTAATAAGCATAGTAATTGTCGTTCTATCGGTCATATAACCACAATATGGCTAATAATATGAGTTAGATTGATAATAATGAGAGTAATAAGTATAGTAATTGTCGTTATATCGATCATATAAGCATAATGTGCCTAATAATATGAGTTAGATTGATAATAATAAGAGTAATGAGTATAGTAATTGTCGTCCTATCGATCATATAAGCATAATATGGCTAATAATATGAGTTAGATTGATAATAATAAGAGTAATGAGTATAGTAATTGTCGTTCTATCGGTCATATAACCATAATATGGCTAATAATATGAGTTAGATTGATAACAGTGAGTGTAATAAGTATAGTAATTGTCGTTATATGGATCATATAAGCATAATATGGCTAATAATATGAGTTAGATTGATAATAATAAGAGTAATGAGTATAGTAATTGTCATCCTATCGATCATATAACCATAAAATGCCTAATCATATGAGTTAGATTGATAATAGTGAGTGTAATAAGTATAGTAATTGTCGTTCTATCGGTCATATAATCATAATATGGCTAATAATATGAGTTAGTTTGATAACAGTGAGTGTAATGAGTATAGTAATTGTCGTTCTATCGGTCATATAATCATAATATGGCTAATAATATGAGTTAGATTGATAATAATAAGAGTTATGAGTATAGTAATTGTCGTCCTATCGATCATATAAGCATAATATGGCTAATAATATGAGTTAGATTGATAATAATAAGAGTAATGAGTATAGTAATTGTCGTCCTATCGATCATATAAGCATAATATGGCTAATAATATGAGTTAGATTGATATAAATAAGAGTAATAAGTATAGTAATTGTCGTTCTATCGATCATATAAGCACAATATGGCTAATAATATGAGTTAGTTTGATAACTGTGAGTGTAATAAATATAGTAATTGTTGTTATATCCATCATATAAGCATAATATGGCTAATAATATGATTTAGATTGATAATAATAAGAGTAATGAGTATAGTAATTGTCGTCCTATCGATCATATAAGCATAATATGGCTAATAATATGAGTTAGATTGATAACAGTGAGTGGAATAAGTATAGTAATTGTCGTTATATCGATCATATAAGCATAATATGGCTAATAATATGAGTTAGATTGATATTAATAAGAATAATAAGTATAGTAATTGTCGTTCTATCTATCATATAAGCACAATATGGCTAATAATATGAGTTAGATTGATATTAATAAGAATAATAAGTATAGTAATTGTCGTTCCATCTACCATATAAGCACAATATGGCTAATAATATGAGTTAGATTGATCAGAATAAGAGTAATAAGTATAGTAATTGTCGTTCTATCGATCATATCTGCATAGTATGGTTAATAATATGAGTTAGGTTGATAATAATAAGAGTAATGAGTATAGTAATTGTCATCCTATTGATCATATAAGCATAATAGGGCTAATAATATGAGTTAGATTGATAAGAATAAGAGTAATAAGTATAGTAATTGTCGTTCTATCGATCATATCTGCATAATATGGTTAATAATATGAGTTAGATTGATAACAGTGAGTGTAATAAGCATAGTAATTGTCGTTCTATCGGTCATATAATCATAATATGGCTAATAATATGAGTTAGTTTGATAACAGAGAGTGTAATGAGAATAGTAATTGTCGTTATATCGATCATATAAGCATAATATGGCTAATAATATGAATTAGATTGATAATAATAAGAGTAATGAGTATAGTAATTGTCGTCCTATCGATCATATAAGCATAATATGGCTAATAATATGAGTTAGATTGATAATAATAAGAGTAATGAGTATAGTAGTTGTCGTTCTATCGGTCATATAACCATAATATGGCTAATAATATGAGTTAGATTGATAACAGTGAGTGTAATAAGTATAGTAATTGTCGTTATATCGATCATATAAGCATAATATGCTAATAATATGAGTTAGATTGATATTAATAAGAGTAATGAGTATAGTAATTGTCGTCCTATCGATCATATAAGCATAATATGGCTAATAATATTAGTTAGATTGATAATAATAAGAGTAATAAGTATAGTAATTGTCGTTCTATCGGTCATTTAACCATAATATGACTAATAATATGAGTTAGATTGATAATAATAAGAGTAATGAGTATAGTAATTGTCGTTCTATCGGTCATATAACCATAATATGGCTAATAATATGAGTTAGATTGATAACAGTGAGTGTAATAAGTATAGTAATTGTCGTTATATGGATCATATAAGCATAATATGGCTAATAATATGAGTTAGATTGATAATAATAAGAGTAATGAGTATAGTAATTGTCATCCTATCGATCATATAACCATAAAATGCCTAATCATATGAGTTAGATTGATAATAGTGAGTGTAATAAGTATAGTAATTGTCGTTCTATCGGTCATATAATCATAATATGGCTAATAATATGAGTTAGTTTGATAACAGTGAGTGTAATGAGTATAGTAATTGTCGTTCTATCGGTCATATAATCATAATATGGCTAATAATATGAGTTAGATTGATAATAATAAGAGTTATGAGTATAGTAATTGTCATCCTATCGATCATATAACCATAATATGCCTAATCATATGAGTTAGATGTATAATAATAAGAGTAATAAGCATAGTAATTGTCGTTCTATCGGTCATATAACCACAATATGGATAATAATATGAGTTAGATTGATAATAATGAGAGTAATAAGTATAGTAATTGTCGTTATATCGATCATATAAGCATAATGTGCCTAATAATATGAGTTAGATTGATAATAATAGAGTAATGAGTATAGTAATTGTCGTCCTATCGATCATATAAGCATAATATGGCTAATAATATGAGTTAGATGTATAATAATAAGAGTAATAAGCATAGTAATTGTCGTTCTATCGGTCATATAACCACAATATGGCTAATAATATGAGTTAGATTGATAATAATGAGAGTAATAAGTATAGTAATTGTCGTTATATCGATCATATAAGCATAATGTGCCTAATAATATGAGTTAGATTGATAATAATAAGAGTAATGAGTATAGTAATTGTCGTCCTATCGATCATATAAGCATAATATGGCTAATAATATGAGTTAGATTGATAATAATAAGAGTAATGAGTATAGTAATTGTCGTTCTATCGGTCATATAACCATAATATGGCTAATAATATGAGTTAGATTGATAACAGTGAGTGTAATAAGTATAGTAATTGTCGTTATATGGATCATATAAGCATAATATGGCTAATAATATGAGTTAGATTGATAATAATAAGAGTAATGAGTATAGTAATTGTCATCCTATCGATCATATAACCATAAAATGCCTAATCATATGAGTTAGATTGATAATAGTGAGTGTAATAAGTATAGTAATTGTCGTTCTATCGGTCATATAATCATAATATGGCTAATAATATGAGTTAGTTTGATAACAGTGAGTGTAATGAGTATAGTAATGTCGTTATATCGATCATATAAGCATAATATGGCTAATAATATGAGTTAGATTGATAATAATAAGAGTAATGAGTATAGTAATTGTCGTCCTATCGATCATATAAGCATAATATGGCTAATAATATGAGTTAGATTGATAATAATAAGAGTAATGAGTATAGTAATTGTCGTCCTATCGATCATATAAGCATAATATGGCTAATAATATGAGTTAGATTGATATAAATAAGAGTAATAAGTATAGTAATTGTCGTTCTATCGATCATATAAGCACAATATGGCTAATAATATGAGTTAGTTGATAACTGTGAGTGTAATAAATATAGTAATTGTTGTTATATCCATCATATAAGCATAATATGGCTAATAATATGATTTAGATTGATAATAATAAGAGTAATGAGTATAGTAATTGTCGTCCTATCGATCATATAAGCATAATATGGCTAATAATATGAGTTAGATTGATAACAGTGAGTGGAATAAGTATAGTATTGTCGTTATATCGATCATATAAGCATAATATGGCTAATAATATGAGTTAGATTGATATTAATAAGAATAATAAGTATAGTAATTGTCGTTCTATCTATCATATAAGCACAATATGGCTAATAATATGAGTTAGATTGATATTAATAAGAATAATAAGTATAGTAATTGTCGTTCCATCTACCATATAAGCACAATATGGCTAATAATATGAGTTAGATTGATCAGAATAAGAGTATAAGTATAGTAATTGTCGTTCTATCGATCATATCTGCATAGTATGGTTAATAATATGAGTTAGGTTGATAATAATAAGAGTAATGAGTATAGTAATTGTCATCCTATTGATCATATAAGCATAATAGGGCTAATAATATGAGTTAGATTGATAAGAATAAGAGTAATAAGTATAGTAATTGTCGTTCTATCGATCATATCTGCATAATATGGTTAATAATATGAGTTAGATTGATAACAGTGAGTGTAATAAGCATAGTAATTGTCGTTCTATCGGTCATATAATCATAATATGGCTAATAATATGAGTTAGTTTGATAACAGAGAGTGTAATGAGAATAGTAATTGTCGTTATATCGATCATATAAGCATAATATGGCTAATAATATGAATTAGATTGATAATAATAAGAGTAATGAGTATAGTAATTGTCGTCCTATCGATCATATAAGCATAATATGGCTAATATATGAGTTAGATTGATAATAATAAGAGTAATGAGTATAGTAGTTGTCGTTC